>NW_026596117.1:1162769-1208305 GCF_907164565.1 Psammomys obesus | reverse complement strand
AAAGAAAGAAAGAAAGAAAGAAAGAAAGAAAGAAAGAAAGAAAGAAAAAAAGAAAGAAAGAAAGAAGAAAGAAAAAAGAAAGAAGGAAGGAAGGAAGGAAGGAAGGAAGGAAGGAAGGAAGGAAGGAAGGAAGGAAGGAAGGAAGGAAGGAAGGGAGGGAGGGAGGGAAGGAAGAAGAGAGAGAGAAAGAGAGAGAGAGAGAGAGAAAGAAAGAAAGAGAGAGAGAGAAAGAAAGACATGCTCCTCTCTACAAGATTACATTTTAATTCGTGAGTCTCACATTGCTGTTGATAGGCAGACCAGTAAATCATTGTTTCCTAAACTTGGCATGAGCACATAATATTTACTTATCACATTGCTGTGGTACAGGTGCTGGTGGCCATTAAAAATTTACATGTTGCATTATGACTCCCCAAAATGATGGTGTAGAGAGACATGGATAACTAGTTCACAAGGTCTGTGCCTTGGAGTAATTCCTTTCTAAAGAAGAACTCAGGTACCTACCTGGCTAGAGTCTTCCATGAGAGTACAAAACAAGGAGGTGTCATCTGTAAGCTACACAGTGAGGCCTCGCGGGACATGGAATCGGCCTTAATCTTAGATTTGTACAGCCTCCAGAAATTGGATTCTGTTGTTTGTAAACACCCTATGGTGCTCTGTTGCAGCAGTTTAAACGACCTGAAACCCTTGCCTCCATTTGTATTTCTCTTTGCTAAAAATCTTCTCATGAGCAATCCTGTACACGCACTGGGTTCCGCAAGGGCTCTGAGGTCATTGAAGTACACGGGAATCCTTACTCCATTAGAGTCCTGTGATGTGTGTGTGCGCGTCTGTCTGTATGCATATGTGTGTGTGAGAGAGAAACAGAGAGAGACCATTGTTATAGCATTTAGTTTTTGACTGCTTTGTAGTTTTGGCTACTTACATACACACCTTAGCAAAAGCATCTTGTCTTCATCTGGATATCCCATAGCTTCATATTTTATACAGGTTATCTGTTCAATAAGTACCCAGTAAGCTAATACAAGGCATAAAACAAGATATATCTGGTCACGTGTTTGAAAATGCCTATGTTACTGTGAAGATAATCACCATGAAATTATTGATAACTGAATATGAGGCAAATAAGGAATGCTCCATAGGAACAAATTTATGTATAATCTGTTGAACATCTAGCAAATAATGACATTCTAAATGCACCATTTCTATAAGGTAATGGCAAGCACTGAAATTCAGGACTCTGCTTTGGTATTGACTGAGATCACTAATGGATTTAAAAAATAGCAAATAAAAGCCAAAATAGTTCTTTGTGGGATACCAATTAACTGCTAATCTGTTTGCTCTAATAGGCCACTATTAGAGGAAATGATAAAATTAGCTATGCACATAAGAAACATTTATTGCCTACATATTACATTTGCCCTGGGACCAGTACAACTCAGCAAACTTGTACAATGAAATTGGCCCCAAAACAGCTTAAAGTAACATAAGCTTTTATCCCTACTGGTTTGAAACAAGGTTTCTTACAACTCAAGTCCTAAGCATTCAAAGAAAGTGAGAAAATCTGTTTCTTCGAATGATTTTAGAACAGAAAACTGAATTGCTTTCTGTATCTCAAGTCTATCTAAATCCCCGCTGATGTGGCCTTCCACTTTCAGCAGGATTCCATTGCTCCTGGGCATCAGACAGTCCTGTTAATAATGGCAAATCCTTTCGGTCACTGGTTGGTGCTGTTGGAGCTTTGATTGACAAGGTAATAAAAGTGTTAATGAGTCTGAGCGGTACAGTCAGGGATCAATAGCTGCCAATAACAAGAAACAATTCTGATACTTAAGTTTACAGAATTCCCCCCAAACCAGTTAACTATTTCACACCAAAATAGAAGCATTCCATTTCATAACTGATTTTTTTCAGACTTTGGAAAAACTGTTTCTAGGCATTGTAGAGAAGCAGGACCATGCCCACATGGGTATTGTTCACTCAGTCATGCCTGCTGGCTGACTGTAGTTTGCCCTTCACAGTCCTGGTGATCTTAAGATGGTGTCTTGCTGGGAAAGATTACATTGAGAACAGACCTTTATAGCTTGACGGTCCAAGGCAACTTTATATTTTTTTTTCTTAGCCTCAGATTTCAAAACTGTGAAAGTACACTAATTCCTTTGCAAAATAGTTAGTAGGCTAAATGGTATGAAAAATGCAGAAAGCACACAGTGTCTTGAACATAAGGGGCATTTCAGGGATGGTGCATCTGAATGCCTACATATGTACTACAATTTAAACAAAGGTTGTTCATCTTTGTGCTGGCGTTCTGCTTCATTTGGGGTACCAAATTGTTATGCCTGCTACTTGGATCTGTGAGGTATAGATGGGAATTCACAATTTATTTGTGATGCTTTATTTTTGTTTTGTTTTGTTTTGTTTTTGGTGTTTGTATGTTTCTGACATGATCTCACTATGTAATCCTATTCAGCCTTAAATACATTATGTACATAGACCAAGACAGCATTAAACTCACAGGAATTTTCTTTTGGTGGTGGTTCTATCTTGATTTCTTTTAAAGATCCCTTTGAATTATCATTTGCTTCATAACAAAATATCTCTAAAATTAGTGGCTTACTTAGAGCCATTATTGTCACTCATATTCTTATAAGTGACCAGATGTGCTTCTGGTCTGGGCCAGCACAATTAGGGGACTGATATAGGATGATCTATAGCATGTCATGGAAGGTGACAGAAATAATTTTACCTCCTGTATCTTGCCATCTAACAAACTAGTCCTAGTCTTTGTAAATGTTCTAGTCACCAGACACTAAGGAGGTAAGGCAAGAGCTGCTCTAGCAAGCACTTGCCAATCAATCAGTTTCAACCATATCCACTAACATGTTATTGACCTAAATAAGACACATTATCATGGTACAAGGAATTAGTGATGTAAATTTCAGAGGTAATCATTAGGGAAGTAAATCACCAAGGCCATTTCTTCAATAGAAAAGCATTCTCACATTTTATTCACATAGAGACCATAAAGAAACACATGGTGGGTGGCAAGTCATCTGGTAAAATGCTCTTGCCACCAAACCTGGCAACATGAGTTCCATCTCTGACCCACAAAGTGGAGGGTAAGAAACACCCTTACAACTTGTCCTCTAACTTCCATAATCACATACCACGACACGTTAATTCAAGCACACACATGTGGGTGCACACACGAACACATAAATGAAATATGACTTTTAAAAGCTATAAGAGAAAGATAGATTTTTTTATAGAACAATAGTTCTTCTCAAAGACAATACAGTCAGGGTTAAATACGTCCAAACCCGTAAATGTGTTCTATTTTATATTTCCACTGAGTGTCTGATTAGCTTTAAATTATAGAGCAGGCTGAGAAATAGGTTTGAAACAAATAGACTGATTATACCACATGACCTTTGGGTTGGAAGCTCTGATCTGTAGGAAAATGTTATTTTTATCACTCCAGTTGAGAAAGCACAGTATTTCTTCTGCTATACTTGTTTTTCACTGAAATAAATTGTTCTTCAGTTAATTGTACTTTTCAGTTTCAGAAAGAAAGCAATGTATCTTAGGACTTGATTTGTTCATATTTCTGTGTCTGGTACCTTCCATTTATTTGTCAATTTTATTCCTCGTGATATGATCTCAGAACAAAAGAAATCCCTTTAAAAATGACAAGAGGGGCAGAAGAATTGTCTTAGCTCAGGCTGTTATAACAGGCTATCATAAAGCAAGCGGTGCGGGGAGGGGTTGTGCTTGGAATCAGAAATGTATTTTCTTACAGTTCTGGTGCCCAGGAATTCCAAGATCAAGGTCCTACCTAGTTTGATTTGTGGGGAGGATTGTTTTCTTCGCCTCTAGCTAGCCAATTTCTCACTCTGTGCCTACAATGGATAGAGATGGAACTCCATCATATCACTTCCTAAAAGCACCTTAAATATATTGTATTGTCACATGATAGTCCCAGAATTACAACCTCCCTCATCAGATTCATATGCCGAGGACATATCCTTCAATGGGACTGTTTCTGAAGACATGGCCTATAAGGTTAGGGCTGCAGTATACGAATTTGTTGAATGAACTGACATAATTCAGTCCATAGCTAGAATACTGGAAAGTTAAGGACACATGCCTAAAACTTTATATACTTCTTCAGTTCAATTAAGGCTGCGTGGATATAGTGTGGAGGCTATAAAGCTTCCTCAAATCTCCATGTATCATTGCTAAATGCAACACAGCTTAAAGATGCAAACTAAACAAAACTGAGAAGTATTCTCTGAGGCATATGTGACTAAAAGTATTGTTTAATGTAAAAAGACCAGAAATAGTAGCTAGAAAATCCTGTCCAAAAAATCAAATGAAAAATACCTCAATATTTATTTCTTTTAATTAAGAAAAACGTAGATATCTTATTGAACTTTCCCCTATGAAACTCTCTCCTTATTATCTTGATATAACTATGGCTTCGCCAAAAATAATGTGACCAACAGGCAAGCATAAAACTCGACTCCTAAAACAATTTTTTTCGGAATAGTCATTGTTTAAAAATTTGACCCACAAAAACTTCAACCCCAAATTTACCTTGCCTACAAGATGTGCAGAGATACAGACAGAGTAGACAGAGCAGAGATGGAGGGAATACCCAACCAATGCCTGGCCCGATCAAAGACCCATTCTACTGGAGAGTTCCAACCCCTGACACTATTAATGCTAAGCTTGCAGACAGGAGCCTGTAAAGTTATCTTCTGAGAACGTCTATCCAGCAGTACCTCAAAGTAGATGCTGATACTCACAGCCAAACATTGGGTGATGAATAAAGATTCTTGTGGAAAAGTGTGAGGAAAGAGAAAAAGATTTGGGGTTGACAGGTCTTCTTCTCCACAAGAAGACCAAAGGGCCAACTAACCAGGGCCCAGAGGGGATTGCTGAGAGTGAAGCACCAATGAAGGACCATTCATGAACTAGAACTAGACTCCCTACAAAGATGTAACAGATGGACAGCTTAGTCTTCATGTGGGTCCTCTAGTAAGCAAAGTGGTGACTGCATCGGACAAGGACTCACTTGCCAGCTTTTTGATCATTTTCCCCTGGCAGGACTGCCTTGTCAGGTCACAGGGAAAAAGGACCTGCTCAGTCTTGGTGCAATTTGATGGGCTTGGGTGGATGGGAAAGAAAGCTCCCCTCTTCTAAGGAATAGGTATGGGTGGAAGGGCAGAGGGAGGGAGAGACTGGGAGAGGAGAATTGATGGGGTTACAGCCAGGACATAAAGTGAATAAGAAATAAATTTTAAAAAATTGAAAAATAAAGGTTTTCATTTATAAGTAGTCATTTCTGAGAAACAGAATAAACTTAATTAAAAA
The DNA here is from genome assembly GCF_907164565.1 of Psammomys obesus. Taxonomy (NCBI): domain Eukaryota; kingdom Metazoa; phylum Chordata; class Mammalia; order Rodentia; family Muridae; genus Psammomys; species Psammomys obesus. The sequence goes on along the minus strand of NW_026596117.1, from coordinate 1,202,929 downwards.
TGTGTGAAGATGTTTTTTCTTTACAAAAATGTCACATCTTCCTCAAAAACTATTTACAAAATTATCTAGTGAATATATTTAAGAATTATTAAAGTTTCTGTCATCATTAATCTTCCTATTTTCTCTGACCACAGAGAAATATGAGGAATATCTTATTTACTGCTGCTCTTGGAAGCTATAACTTGTGTATTACTGCTGAATTTCAAAAAGAAATTTAAAAGGCTAGGAATAATCTTTCCAATGTAATAGAAACACTAAATGCTATTACATTCATTGACTTCTGTACTAAACACATTATAAAGAAATGTTGTAGTTAGACTCTCAGCAATATATGTTAGTGTGTTCTTACAGTTCTTTTTTTTTTTTTCTAAATACATCCTGAGGTATTGAGAAAAAGTTAGCTAAGAAGTTGTGCTAGGCAACCGTGGGTTGATATGTGGAACTGGAAAGACAGCAGAAGTTGTTCTCTCACAGTTCTCCAGATGGGGAACCCTAAGATCAAGGCTCATTCAGATCTTTGATGAGGATGAGTTCCTAGCTCACAGATGGCTCTTCTCTTGGTATCACTGAGTGGAGGGGAAGGAGAAAGCAAGAGAGCAGAGGCAGAGACAAAGGGCACTTTACCATTTTTTTTTTACTTGGGATGTTTTCTATCACTCTGACAAAACAATGAAGGTTACTAATTTATGAAGAGATAAAATTTGGTTTGGCTCATAATTTCAGAGGTTGCAATCCGCGGTCTACTCTGAGCCTGTAATGAGCAGTACATAATAGCGGAACTTCATAGTTAAGGGAACTACAGGATGCAAAGACACAGAAAAGAAGAAGCCAGAGTTTCAATATCCTGCTCAAGAACACATCAGTTATAAACTAACTTTCTTACACCACACTCCAACTCCTGGAGGTTTCATCACACCCTAAGAGGACCACAAGATAGAAAACAAGCCTTTAACACATGTTCATTTTGGAATAATCCAATACTCAAACTATTGTAAACATCAATTTTATTATATTATGGCTCTATCAGTATGATATTTAATTACATTTAATCTTTATCTCCCGACCCATACCTATCTACAAATAAAGCTACATAAAAGTTAGAGCTTTAAGATATGAACTTGGAGAGGAAATGCAATTCAGCCCACAGCAAAAGGCAACTGCTGTATTCAGAAGTCACATTTCAAGGCTAATTTATCACACTGAAACTTCCTATTAGATTAAAAATAACTGGCGGTTCTTGCATCATCAGTTAGTCTATAGTTTGCCAATTATTGTGGACCTAATGATTTGAAAACCACCTAGGGCAGATAGTGCTTCAAAGAGCATCCCTGTGAAAAGAAGTGAGTGGGTAACACCAGCCCATCATCTCACCTTGAAGAAAGGCTAAATGACTGCTGAATCTTTTCTATTGTTTATTGCTCATCATGGGTGCCATCAGCATACTATCTAACATGAAGTCAAATGCAGAATTTAAAAGTTTTCAATTATAACTTCAGTTATCGTTTTACCCATCAAACATTTATTGAGTATTCCTTAGCATCTAATAGTACGTGTTGTAGACTAGGAGGTAAATAACACCCATGTCCTCCTTCAGAAAATATTCATCCAGTGCCTGCAATGCACCAAGTATTATTTTCAATATCAATAAATAAAATCAAAACAATATTTCACTCTTAGAGCAGCAATAAACAATCCATTAAAAATAAACATAATGATACATTAGCAGACACTAAGCACTGACACGTTAGAATAGGAATGAACGAGAAGAGTCTGGGGAGGCTCAAAGTGAAGACTGTGAGTTATCAGAATGAAACCTGGGCAGTAGGCTAGCCCAAGCAGAGGGAATAAGGTCCCATTGATACTGCTGTGTATCAGGATAGATGCTGGAACACAAAGAAGGCTGTGAACCAGAAAAGTGAGCACAGAGAAAACATTCGCATCCGTGGGAGAATGTCAGTCTTAACTCTGCGCGCCTTGGGGAGGCATCACAGCATCTAAAACATTAAATGAATATTTTGGACATAGTTTAAATTTCTTAAAAAAATTAAACCTATAAACTAAATAAGATTATATTATTTTTAAATTCAACCTGATCATCTGTCTTGGGTTAAAATTTTCACTTGACTTGATTGCAAATTTGGCCTCATTTCTACTTTGCATTATTTGTTTGTATTATTCTTTCCTAAAATCTTTTGTCCTGGTGTCCTCTCTCCCTCCCTGTCAGGCTACTCTAGAACTCACCATGTAGCCCAGGCTAACCTGGAACTGGCAGCAATCTTCCTGTTGCAGTTTTCTGAATGATGGACTGGTGATGTACTTGTAGGTGTGAGCCATCAAAATCTATTTTGTTTATATTTATGTAAAAGAATATGGAGATAGTGCTGTAAGGGTATTTCAGATTATTATAGCACTACCTTAAAGTTTTCTGTATAAACAAGGACTACAGTATAGAGGTGAAGCACTTCCCTAGCACAGAGAAGACCCCAGATTCAAAAGATTCAGTTTCCCAGAACCATAGAAAAATCAGTAAAAATTTCATCAGGGATTTCATCAACCAAAATCTGATCTATTAGCTAATAATAAGTAAATAAATAAGCAAATAAATAAATAGATACCTGAAAAGAATCAACTTTTTTTTCTACTCTCAGAAATATACTTTTAGCCTTTTGTCTGTTAAAATATAGGACATAGATCTTCTGGCTTTTATTACACTTCTCCTAAATTTTGTTCATACCTCTAAATATGCCCACATATCTGCACTTCCTTCCTCATATAATTGTCACATCAGAAGATCTCAGGTACCAGAATGGACATCTTCACAGTTCAATACAGGGAGCGGTGAAGCTTTACTTTTGGAAAACCCTGTGCTTGGCTCAACAACAAAGCAGTGTCCGCATCTCCTATCAGTGTGAATAGCAAAACTATGAATGCGAACCACAAGAGAACTTAACCTTCATATTTGCTCAAAACAAGCTGTAAAGGAAAGGTACCCATAAAAGGGAAGTCTATATAACTGAATTTCATGGGAAACAAGAATATATCTTTTTTATGAGAAATTCTCGTGCCTTGCAGCCTGGTTGTGAGGCACCATAGCCCATAGCTCAATTCTCTGAATTCTTTTTTTTTTTTTCCTGGAATAAAAATAAAAAAAGATGGATCGCTCTCTGAACTAACGAAATTCAAATGGCTAGCAGATTGAGTTCTGATACCTTTGCTCCGCTTTCTGAAAAATCTGCAATGCAAATATCCGTTCAAGATTCCTTTGGCTACACTAACGTTTATGTGTGTTGTGCCAAATAAAAGAGCTATTTGTGTGTTTAAAGGAGAGTACTCCTCGCTCTGTCTGTGCACACCTGGGCTCATGTCCCTTGAGAAGCTGCCTCAACAGCGCCAGTATAACAAGACAATAACAGCAGCATAATAGAGATTTATAGTGATTGTCCAGAAGTCAACAGGGGATGGCTCGCACAGTAGGCGGAACCATAACAAGTGTCAGTTTTCTCAAGCAGAAAACAAAAGCAGAACCGTTTGATGCAAGCTAATGTTTGAACCACAAAGCCATCCTGAATCTGCAGGCTAATCATGTTATGTCCTTCTTTCCAACATAAAAGACTGAGGAGGAAAGGTCATAAAATATTAAACTGCAAATCCTACAATCCAAATTATCTGGGAAACATCCACTTTGCAACGAAAATACCAACGTTTGTATTGCCAAAGATGCTTCTTAAGGAGGCCCAAACCAGGGTACATATGTGTTTTTCACAGTAATGAGAAAAGCTTACCTCCACACTTAAACTCTGGTTTTGAACTTTATGGAATTAGCAGAAGCGACAGCAAACTCAATATGACATACAGATATGTTCATAGGATGGCTCGATGGCAGCTGCCCCTTTAGCTAGGTATAGTCACATTCCGCATGTTCCTATAGTGTTTCTTTTCCTATTTTTTTTCAAGTTCTTTTTTTTTAATTTTTTATTTAACTTTTATTAATTACATTTTATTCATTTTGTATCCCCCTCATAAGCCCCTCTCTCCTCCCCTCCCGATCCCACCCTCCCTCACATTTCTGCATGCATGCCCCTCCCCAAGTCCACTGATAGGGGAGGTCCTCCTCTCCTTCTTTCTAATCTTAGTCTATCAGTTCTCATCAGAATGGAAAGTCATTGCTTGCCTGCCCTCTGTTAACATTTGAGTCTGTATCTCCAATGCAAATAAGTCCTTCTCTGTTATCTCTGACTTTATCATATATGACTTCAATCCTAGGAAAATCTGAGAAACACATAAGGTTGTAAAAGAATATATGATGCAAAGGACCTGAAGCTTAGGAATTTTAAAATGACTCCTTAGAAGTCAAGACACTCGCCAGTGGCAGTAGTCAATGTCAGCTGTCAGGAAGCAGAGGCAAGCAAATCTCTTGAGTTCAAGAACAGCTTAGTCTACAGAGTGAGTTCCAGGACAGCCAGGACTATACAAAGCAACCCTATCTCAAAAATAAAATAAAATAAAATAAAATAAAATAAAATAAAATAAAATAAAATAAAATAAACAAACAAACAAACAAAAAGAAATTCAGACATGCCTTTGACTTCCAAGTGGTGGAACTGGGACACCAACCCAGCCACAGAACCTTTGATCTATAACCTTTCCTGCCTACAAGATGTGCTGGGGCAACACTGGCCCAGAGCCTGTGAAAGAGGCCAGCCAATGTCTGTCCTAACTTGACGCCCAGGCCACAAGAAGGGGACAATGACCGACAGTGCCTAGATGGCCTGAACTGGAATCTGGAGTGCCCAGAGACCTAGGGTAGAACCAAACACTATCTGCCAAAGAAAAGAGTCAATGAAATGATTCCCGATGATATTTTTTTATATTCATAAATCAGTGTATAGTCCAACTGTCTTCAGAGAGGCTTCTTCCAGTAGCTGATGGGAGGATATACAGAGACCCAGAGCCAGACATTAGGCAGAGCTCAGGGAATCCTGCTGAAGAAGAGGAAAAAGGCCTGTAGGATCCAGAATGGTTGAGGACACCAGGAAAACATGGCCCACAGAATCAACTAAGCAGGACTCACAGGGAGGGGCTCACAGAGGCTGACCAGGCAATCATGGAGCTTGCATGGGTCTCTGCAGTATCTTCTGCATATATGTTGGTGTTCTTAAGGACCTCCTAACAGTGGGAGTGGGGTTGTCTCCAGCTCTTTTGCCTGCTGTTGGTACCCTGTTTCTCCTACTGGGCTGCCTCCTCCAGCCTTAATATGAGGGTATGTGCCTGGTCTTATAACTTGTCATGTCAAGTTTGGTTGATATTCCTGGGAGGCCTGCTTTTTTCTGAAGGGAAACTAAGGAGCAATGGATTTGGGGGAGATGGAAAGTAGTGGGAATGGGAGGCATGAAGGAGAAATTTAGAAAGAGAGAAAGAAATAAGAAAGAAAGAAGGAAGGAAGAAAGGAAGGAAGGAAGGAAGGAAGGAAGGAAGGAGAGAGAAAGAAAGAAAGAAAGAAAGAAAGAAAGAAAGAAAGAAAGAAAGAAAGAAAGAAAGAAAAGAAATATCTTGAAAGAAAAACTACAAGATGGATGAGTCAGCTTCATTCTTCCTAAGATTCAGAGTCTGTCTTTAAAATACAATTGTGTAGATAATATAGCAGAGAGAAGGCAGCCTGTGCCACACCAGCACAATAGTTCTTGTTTTCTCACTCTTACAGCAACTGAGTCTGGTAATAACAAAGCCTTTACAATCCTTAATTTCTAGATGAATCTCAAGCTAAGAGAAAAGACTCTCCCTGTCCCTAGTCCTTCTGATCTCTAGAGAATATATATAGGAGAAAATGGATTCATATCTACCTTCTAGTTATTTGATAGCCCTTACGAGTGGGAACTTATTTTTATAGCTATTTTTGAAGAAAATAGTATATTGTCTATTTCCAAAATAATCTTGAATCTTCATCATCCAATACAATACAATATACTGATGGTCTGAAATATAGTCACAAACATGTCTGCATGTCTTAGGTGTTTCCGATGAATTATAGATACTCTAAACGTGGCTCTCTGACAACCAGGATGACGGTTATTGCCTATTGACTTTTTCCTAGGGTTTCTGCTAAGCATTCCACATGTATGATCTTATTTAATTCCTGATGCTTTTTCACAAACACAGGAATCACTCATTCCTAATCCTCCCTTTCTGATCCTTCTCAAATGTCTTTGCCCGAAGGAAGTTTAATCACGGAGTCTCAGCAATGAGGAAATACAATTCAATCCTGGAAGTAGTCTTCTTACAGCATAGAGCATCTAAGCACGAAACGGTAGTCAGTGCTTGTAGATTCTAAGAACTTCTATAAGTCCGTCCTGCCACTGTTATATGCCTCACAGTCTCTAGCCATAGAAATAGTCTAGAAATAGTTCTGTCAATATGCACTAATTTTTTCTTGTTCTATACACACAAAAAAATGTAATTACTGACTTAAAAGTACATTTTATCTTTATGTCCAACTTGTTTCTACATGTATGTATGTATATTCAATAATTCATGACAAGATCTCCCTTCCCCTTCTCCTCTGAGAAGGGAAACCAACCATCCCTCCCCCTTGGGTACCAACCCACAGTGGTTCACAATAGCTACAAAAATAGAATATATCTTGAGGTAACTCTAGCCAAGCAAGTGAAAGCCCTGTATGACAAGCACTTCAAGTCTCTGAAGAAAGAAATTGAAGAAGACATCAGAAGATGGAATGATCTCCCACAATCATGGATCAGTAGAATTAACATAGTAAAAATGGCAATCCTACCAAAAGCAATCTACAGATTCAGTGCAATCGCCATCAAAATTCCAACACAATTCTTTACAGACCTTGAAAGAACAGTTCTCAATTTCATATGTTTTTGTTTTAACCCCATGTTTGGGACATGGGGCTGTTTCAGATTGTCCACAGAAGTTACTATGATTTGCCTCATGCTCTAGGAGGGACATGATTTTGTCAGCTGAGGATAGCTTATGGTTGGAATTCTGGGAACTCTTATAAATGCCAGTACCCCATAAGGGGCCAGAGACACTCTGAAGAGGTGGCTGTTGCACCCCCTGCTGCTGTGATTTGTTACAACTGGTCAAGTGGTCCTGCAAAAAGAGATGAGTAGAAAAATTAGATATCATGTCAGCTAAAAGTAATTTTTCCCAAGGAACTCAATTCCTCTAATCGGCATAAAGTAGTCTAAAGAGATCTATGCCCCCTTTCCTCTATGTCCTTCTTTCCTGCCTAGTGTTGGGGATTGGAAGGAATTGGGGTAGAGAAGAGTAGTAGCTAAAAGAACCCAATAAATTAACTAAAAAGCCCAGTTACAGAGGAGAGGATTCTGGAGGTTGGTAAGTCTGATACTGTGGGATATGGGATAGCGCAGCAATTTGGAAATCCCAGGTGAAGGTGGTGCTATAAGTTAATTATGAAGGCCATTGCAGACAAAACTACTTCGTCCTGAGACAAACTCAATCTTTGTTCTACCTCCAAATAACTGAATGAGGAGCAGAATCTACTTTGCTCAAATTCCACTGATTTAAATGATAACATTAGAAAAAACAAAAGTAAAAACATTTCAGAATGTGAATAATATGATTTGTCCAAACCTGGGCACCATAGCCTTGTCAAGTTGACACATCCCTCAATATAATCTAAACTAATAAAATATAGGCAAATTGCTGGCTAAGAAAATTGCATCAAATCATATTTTTAGTCATATCTAATCAGGCCTTTCTGAAAGCTGAATTCAAATCTTCACGTAATAGTCTAAGCAGGACCTAGAAACAACTGGGTTAAAAAGAGATAAGCAAATTATTTTCAGTGGTGAGGGGACTTCTGGTCATAACAATATACCAGGAATAAGGAAGCCCAATGGCAGTATGATGATTTTTTTTAAGCAGAGAATCGTGAGACATAGTTTAGTAATCTTCAGTCAGTTGGAGAACACTCAAGTACTCTAAATATCCAATGACAAATGGTGAAACCAATTCCAGAAACTTGATGCCTCAAAAAGTCTGAGTGCTGCCTCAGATAAGAAAAAGTATTTAGGAAACAGGGTCAAAAATGTACAACAGGTTTGTTTAAAAATAAGAGTCTGTCCTGGTGTGCCTGGCCAAACTGGAAATGGATGGGTACTTGCTGGACCTGGGACACTAATGATTTCCCAAAATATTTACAAAGAATTGTTCTATCTTTTGCATCCACATTTCCTTTTCAAGATAGATTTTGATAGGGGCCATGGCCCACATTAATGGTCTATGTAAAACTGACACAAGCAATCATGTCTTACTGCTTGTGAGATTTGTTAAATTTGCCATAAAAAGAAAAACAAGAGGGTTTTTCCTACATTCCCAGCGTAAATTGTCTAATTCAGTAAATGTAAAACTCTGAAGTATTCCTTTCTACAATCTATCCCTCGAATCCTGTAATTAACATGTTTTTTTTCTCCTATACCACCTGCCTCAAATTATTTTAATGATGTTTTCTGAAAAATATAGTGTATATTTGGTTACTTATAGCTGAATCTTAATAATAAGTAGAAATCAGCATATTGTTTCCTATGTTTTGAATTCTCTTTTTTTTTCTTCTTTTTCTTTTTTTAATATTAGTTGCAGTTTATTAAATTGTATCCCAGCTCCCTCATTCTTCCCCAATCCCACCCTCCCTCCCTCATCTCCTACCTGTCCCTTTCCAAGTCCACTGATTGGGGAGGACCTCCTCCCCTTCCATCTGACCCTGGTTTATCAGGTATCTTCAGGACTGGCTGCAAACTCCTCCTCTGTGGCCTAGCAGGACTGCTCCTCCCTTGGGGGGTGGGGAGGTCAAAGGGCCAGCCATTGAGTTCATATCAGAAGTAGTCCCTATTCCCCTTACTAGGGTACCCGCTTGGATACTGAGCTGCCATGGGCTATATCCAAGCAGGGGTTCTAGGCTATATCTATGCATGGTCCTTGGCTGGAGAAACAGTCTCATAAAAGACCCCTGTGCCCAGATATATTTGGTCCTTCTGGAGCTCCTGTCCTCTCCAGGTCATACTAACTCCCCTTCATTCATATGATTCACTGCACTCTGCTGAAAGGTTTGGTTGAGTCTCAGCATCTGCTTTGATAGACTGCTAGGTAGAGTCTTTCAGAGGCCCTCTGTGGTAGGCTCCTGTTCTGTGGAAGTCTCCGACTTCCAATGTCCATCCAATTTGTCTCTCAACCAATGCACTTTTCCATCTATCAATTTTCTTTAAGACTATCTATAAATACATAAGGAAATAACATAAATATATGTAGAGGGAGACAATAGGATGGGGTATAGCCTTTAACAGTTCCGATATCAAGAGGGACTTCAAAATCCACCATTGTTAGAGTATAAAACATAGAGTGTGACTATTTAACATGAACCTAAACACAGAAGAAGGCAAATTGAACTTGGGCAGACCAAAATGTTCTAAGAATTTTAAAAGTAATTTTTATGTCTCTGTTGAGTAACTAATGGGTCACATTTGGATTCAAGTGATTTGTGGAGAAAATAACACGTATTGTGATGACAACTTCAAAACTGTTAGGAAGGGTCAGAAGAGATGAATAAAGTTCTGCCTTCTGTCAAAAAAATGGTTCCAAGTTGGTGACTATGGATACCATTACATATAAAATCTCTGTTATAGCAAACCCAAGATTTTCCCTTCTTTCTTCATAAGTTTTGCAGTGAAGATTCTAGTAACTACAGTAAGGTTCAGGAGACACAAAACATGCCACATAAATGCCCACTTGATGTAGCCTGTGGCCTGGACAACATCCCCACAATAACCATCAGTTATTATCTATCATCCTGCAACATTAACATACATGTCTTTTTGTCCCTCTTAAGGCTGTAACCTCTTTCAAAGAATTATCGAATCTCTTCCATCTTGGAATTATTTAAACAAAGCAAGATGACTATCAGGTGTCCAAAATTCTCAGTATAAATTAACAAGAAAATATGTAGACTCATATATATGACTGTATAAAATCTTAGATGGCAAGATCATCTTTCTTATCTTTTCACCAACTGTATCCATGAGCAATGTGCCAAACTACTAGAGCTTTGCTGCATTGCTAACATTAATAAAAGTAACCTCCAGCCTAAGAGAAGCCTTTAGAAAGAAAAGAACCATTGAGCTGTAGACCAGTCACTCCCTGGTGGTGTTTGCAACCCAAACTCTTGTAAGTAATATCTTCTCCTCTTTGTAACCCTGTGCACCTGAGCATGTGCTAAGCATCCCTGATAAGGCTAAAGCTAAGTATCCCTGATGATGGAACAACTTTCTTAACCTCAGGAGTAGATGTCACCCAATATTGGAGTAAGCATAAACACTTTACTACTCTACCTCTTAGAACAATGTGATTAACTTTGATGGAAACAGTGAATGTTCAACCCTGGAGCCATGTCCACTTTCCACTCCTGTGAGAATTATTGGAACAAAGGAAAAAAATAGCCCAGGAGCCTTTTAAGTGTCCTTATTTTTCTCTGTCACATCATTAAAGGTTCAATGAATCTCCAATTAAGTCTCCCTGGCTGCTGTCACCAATTTGATTGATAGATGTCCTTGGCTCACCCTCCACAGGACATGCCAGTACAACAGGCCCCCACCTGCCACCATCAATTATCGCTCTCTTGTCATCGGTGCCCTCGCCTGTCAATTTATTTGCCACAAATCCAGTGAAGTCTTTTAATCAGAAAGAAAAGAAGAGAAAAAGCCATTCTTCCTTACTTTTAGTGGTAAGATAGGAAAAAATTTCATCTTAACAAACCACATACCATTTCGTCTCAAGAACAGTTTGCCATAGGGTTTTTATTTTCTTTCTCCTGCCATTCTTGAAACTGGCACACAACAGGGTATCACAAGGGCTAATTTGTATATGCATGAATTTAATTAATTGAAGGGAAGAGGAAAAATTGGAAAGCATATGCACACAGACACACATGCACACACATCTGAAACTGTCAGAAACGAAGAATTTTTGCCAGAGTGAAAAGAGGAAGGAAATATTCTATTTCATTAGGAAATTGATAGTAATAAGCACCAATTATAACCGTTTTAGAAAGCTAAGGCATTCATTGGAGCTTGCTGTCGGAAAACCTAGCAAACACAGAAGGTTTAACTTGGCTTCTGCATAATCTGTTTAAAATTTAAACAAGGGATGACGGTGGTACCTCCTTACTGATTACCTGTACAGGACACTGAAGTTTTCAGTCTATTGACAGAAAAACCTAGTTTTCCCCAGAGTGCCAATATCCACTCCTGTCACTGACCATGAACAATTCTGCACAAACCCCGGAGAGGCTCAGGTGCACCCAACAAGATCTTGAGAAACAGATTGATTGCATTCAGAGGCATGTTAGATAATGACCTTTCCCCCTATAATGAACGTGACAACAACAAAGATGCCAACTCTTACACATTTCATATCTAGGAAAGGTGCTTTATTTTTCTGAAAACACCTCAGAAAGCTTTTGTGGCTTTTTTTGTTTTGTGGTTTTCTTTTGTTTCCTTTTTCTTTTTCTATTTGGACATAAGAAAAAGTGAGGGAGAGGAAAAGTAGAGAATATTCCAGCGCATGAGGAAAGTATCACCTTGTGCACATGGAGGTGCCAGGAGCTTTGCCCCGGGAATGAATGACGGTCTCCTAGGTCCACCTATTTTGCCAGTGAGGGAACGTGTTCTTTTACTACATCTAAATACTTATTCTGAAATGATGAATTCTGTCCATGAAGGCATGTGATGGGTCAAGGAGAAAGGGCGATTGATACACTTGTCCTTTCCTTCCGTGATCAGTTCACAGAAAATACGTAAGCATCTGCACTGTCAACATGTTTAAGTCCTACTGCTAACGGCCCACATGAGTTAAGGAGATATTAAGCTGGTATTTATAGAACAACAGCCTACAGATTAATACTGTTCTCCACACTGTTAGTGCATCAGTGCCTACAAGGTTCTCTTCCCTAAAGAGTGACAATGGCCAATTAAGTAGGTCATCGTCTTTTTCACTTTTGTTTTCAATTCACATTTTCCCTATTAATGACAAAACCAGTGACTTTTCAGAATTTTTAAATCACTTCTAGCTTATAGACACTTTTAAAGTATTGTACCTTTAAGAAAAGGGATGTAAAAAAAAAATTACCTATAAGTGAAACCAAATTGTGAAGTTCCTTAAATATTTATTGCTGAATTTATCACAGTAGCCAATATTCCAATCCTACTTTTAAGTTATGAAATTAGGTTAGGAACAGATGACCATAAAGTCCTTAGCAATTACAACCCTGACCCATAAAGCTCATATTTCATTCCTCTTATACAATTCTCTGGCCAACAGAGGTAAATGGATCAGTGTTTCAGTCAAAGCTGAATCTGGATAATTTAGCTGCACACTCACCAATAATAGAATTGCTCACTTCACGAAATCTCAGAAGCTATGAAATGGAATACAATTTCCTTATCAGAACACATTTAGTTCCTATTCAGATATTCGAAGAAAATGAGTTTCCAGTTTATATTTACATATTTCTAAAAGGTCTTTCTACCTTTCTTGACGGGTTCTTTGTTTCGAGAAATAATGATGTAAGTCTCTGTTGATAGCAATGTCATGTTACCTATTCTTATTATATATTGAATATTAAAAGTTTTGAGATATTAAAATATTAATAACTTTTGAGACAGGGCTTCTCTATGTAGCCTTGACTGCCCTGGACTTGTTTTGTATATCATGCTGGCCTTAAACTCACAGAGATCCATCCACCTGCCTCTGCCTCTGCTTCCTTGAGTGCTGGGTTTAGAGGCATACACCATTGCACCTAGCACTTTGAAAACTTTTTAACTTACAATCTTTCATCTCTAAGTCCTCTGCTTGTGACATAAAGCCAGATAATAATGACAATAATAATAATAATAATAATAATAATAATAATAATAATAATAAATAATGTTGTAAAAGCTATCATAGCTATCAATAGCTATCAGTTATTGGCATCACTATGTAACTATTTCCACCAAATAGAAACATTCAGTCTGGAAGATGAGGAAGCCTCATGAGACTCAGAAACAAAAATAGTTTCATTGATCAGAAAGTGCCCTTCCTCAAGATTATGTAAGCAGTAAAGTTTTCAGGGGAGAGGACAGGAGGGGTACAAGCCATACATAGCTCTGCCTAGAAGTCTGGCAGGGAGCTCTCTGGCTGGAGTTTTCATGAGTCAAAACCAAGGCTGGGTGGGGGTCAGAAGAGGGTAAGTTTGGTGAAGCAGCTGCCTTTAAGTCACCCATGCTCCCAAAAGTAACTCTTCACCTGTGGTTTTGGAAGTAACGTGAAGAAACTCACTTTCCCGGAGCTATATTTGTGTGGCATCATTTCTGTGGTCTGTTATCAAATTACTATTGAAGTAAATAAAAATTAGTTCACATCACCCAGAAAACGTGATACAGCTGACATAAGTACAATGACTCCATCATTTCCCTCCCCTTAACAAATTTACAAATCACCAAGACACTCTTACCATCTGTGGTTCCTCCATGCTTAATACAGAGCATCTTCTGCAGAGTCCACAACAGGAGAGAGAGGGCTACTGTAAAATTCATTAAAAATTAATAAGGAACCATGCAAGTGGTTGTCAGGTTTCTATGAAATCTCTGTTGATTCTGCTCAACACTTTTCTAATTTACCCGGCAACTGCAGCATTCCATCTTTGTATGCCACATAAGAAGCATTTTAACATTCAAGGACTGGCTGGCTGCCTTTTTGTTACTGGTTACTGAAAATACTATTTCTTACAAATATACTTTTTTTTAATTACAATGAGAAATGCTCAAGTCTTGAGTAGAGAAGTGGTCTTGAACATATATTTAAACTACCCTTTTCTAAGAACTAATAACATGGGAATCACCCAGACATCTTGTTAAACACATATTCTAATCAGTAGATGGGGGCTGCATGAGAATTTTTGCATTGCTAACAAGTTCTTGTGCTACTGGTCCATGGAGACACTTTCAGGCATGACCTGCTGGAACGTAACAATACAGTTCTTTACTGTTTTTCAAGTAGCTCAGCATCCCCTTCTGATGGGATAGTTTACTGACTTTCTAGATGAACAAAACACCTTAAGTTTCCTTTTTAATTCTAGATTAAAAAAAAATTAGTAAATATACTTTTAATGGAGTATGAAACCAAACTGTAAACATCTTTAAATATTTATTGCTGAATATTACATAGCAGCCAGTATTCCAATCTAGTTATTAAATCATAAAATTAGGTCAAGGATGAAGATCATAGAGTAGTTTGAGCTTAGTAATTATGGGCTCTTAAGATACACTAAAATTTTCACATGCCAGTAGAACAGCAGTTGCTAAATCTAAACTAAACCCTAAAAAATTGCAAGTCAGGTGGGCATAGTGGCACACAGCTTTTCTCTCAGCACTTGGGAGGCAAAGGCAGGGAGATATCTGTGAGTTTGAGGCTAGCCTGGTCTACAAAGTGAGTTCCAGGACAGCCAAGACTACACACAGAAAAAGCCTGTCTCAAAAGAAATCAAAACAAACAAACAAATACAAGTAGATTATAGCTGCTAAGTATCTCTTGGTAAACTAAATTTGGCTTTTTTATACTGTTATTTATAAAATGTTTCTCAAATATCATTTTTACACAATAATCTCCTGGAAACTTGTTGAATGGGGAATTACAAGACCCCAAATCCCCGTACAGATTCCAGAGAGAAATGGTTATCTCTAAGAACTATAATTCTGACAAACTATTATGGTGATTACAGCACACTCAGTAAACAGACTTGGAAAAAGTTCTACATTGTCATAAAGCACTCTTGGCCTGCCTGGGAGTGGTGACATGTGCCTTTAATCCTAGAACTCTCTGGATAGACACAGTTGTATTCCTGTGAGTTCAAGTCCAGTCCTGTCTTCACAGAGAGTTCCAGGCTAGTCAGGGCCACTTGGTGGTATGATATTAAGGAAAGAAGGAAAGAAGGAAGGAGGAAAGGAGGGAAGGAGGGAAGGAGGGAAAGAAGGAAGGAAGGAAGGAAGGAAGGAAGGAAGGAAGGAAGGAAGGAGGGAGGGAGGGAGGGAGGGAGGGAGGGAGGGAGGGAGGAAGGAAGGAAGGAAGGAAGGAAGGAAGGAAGGAAGGAAGGAAGGGAAAGAAGGAAAATCAATCAACCTATCTGGAAGACATTTGACATTTTATAATTGGCACACAATTTTACATATATGTGGTAAAGTGAGAGTTGAGTATAGCTCTCTGTGTGCACATATATATGTACACAGGGACCTGTGTTTGTATATGTGGAGGCCAGAGGTTCCTGTGAATGTGCCTGTGAGCACAGGTGTCTGCGTATGCATGTGTGGAGGCTACATGTGCCTTTGAGTGTGCATATGTATGTGCACACAGGTGTCTTTCTGAGCAGTTGTGGAAGCCGGTGGCGCCTAGGTACATTCATGTGTACACAGGTGTCTATTTGTACATGTGTGCACAGGTGTCTATGCGTGCATTTGTGGAGGCCACCGGTGACTTTGTGTGTGCATGTGTAAGTGTGTACAGGTGCTCGTTTGAGCATGTGTGAAAGCCAGTGATGCCTTTGTGTGTGCATGTGAAGGCCAGAGTCAACTTTGACTGTTGCTCAGAAGCTGCCTGCATCTGTTTTGCAACAAGGTCCCTCAATGGGACCTAGGGCTCGCTGAGGAGTCTACACTGTCTGGCCAGCAAGTTTTAGGACTCTGTCTGTCTGTCTCCAGCACTGAGGTTACAAACACACATTCTCTCTCTCTCTCTCTCTCTCTCTCTCTCTCTCTCTCTCTCTTTCTCTCTCTCTCTCTCTGTCACACAGACACCCAGAAACACACACACACACACACACACACACACACACACTTCTGGCTTTTTATTTGGAGGCTGGAGATCAGACATCAGACTCAGGTCCCTGTGCTTACACAACAAGTGCTTGACCTGCAGAAATCTCCCAGCTGCTTTAGGATGTTTTACTACATATATGCAAAATAAAAACATCCCATTGGGATAAATGGCATGTCTGTCACATTGACTTTTATCAGTTTTCTGCAGGATGGGGTATTTAAAATTCCCTCCATTAGCTATTAATAATAAGTATCCATTTAATTGCTGTTAATCATAGTCATGTTAGAGTGCTGAAGAACATTAAATATTATCTCTAACATACATCTGCCGCCCTGTGCCCACTAACTAGCCACAGCATGCATTCCCCTTCTTGCAGAAAGGCATTTTAATTCGCACTGGAACAGACTCAGCCATATCACTTTTGGTCTGTAAGATTTAGAGCTTATGTGTTGCTTATCCTAAGTAAATACTCAATCCTGAAGAATCCCTTTGTTAGCATGAGTTTGTTTTTGTGGTTTTTTTAATGCCATTAATGTACATTTAACTGTCATGCATTGGAGATGTAATGCTCCTTCTTAAAGGCAACAGGGTTGCTTGAGAGCACAATCCACACTTCACACTTTATTTGGCCTAGTAACTAATTCTTAACAATTGTTACTGATTTAGGCTCAGGTTTTTTTTTCTTTCTTTCTGATATTGGCAAGACTCATAAGAGCCAATTAGCTGAAGGCACTACAAGACTCTTCTAAAAGTCTTGCTTTAATTAGAAAAGTGTAGTCAGAGTTTGCATTGAAGGATAAACAGCACTTCTAAGCTGGACGTTTTCAACTTGTAATTTCTTCTAACTTGATTTTAAGAATTATACACATACTAAGCAAAAGAGAGGACCCTAACTAAAATGTTCAATCCCCATCCTGAAAGGCAAAGAGGATGTACATCAGAAGAAAACGAAAATAGGAAACAACCTCGGAACCCGCTACAGAGGGCCTCTGAAAGCCAGAAGAAAACAGGAAACCACCTTGAAACCTGCCACAGAGGGCCTCTGAAAGCTTCTGCAGTATAGACTGTCAAAGCAGATGCTGAGCCTGATGGCCAACTGATGGGCAGAGTGAATGGAATTTTATGTAAGAAGTGGGAAATAGTAAGAGCTGGAGGGAACAGGAACTCCACAAGCAGAGCAACAGAACAAGATAATTTGAACACAGGGAACTTCCCAGAGACTCCTACTCCAACCAAGGACTATTTGTGGAGATGACCTGGAACCCCTGCACAGGTGTAGCCCATGGCAGTTCAGTGTCCAAGTGGGTTACATAGTAATGGGAAGAGGGACTGCCTCTGACATAATCTGATTGGCCTGCTCTTTGATCACTTCCCCCTGGGGGGGAGCAGCCTTCCCAGGCCACAGTAGAGGACAATGCAGCCACTTTTGATGAGAACTGATAGACTAAGATCAGAAAGAAGGAGAGGAGGACCTCCCCTATCAGTGGACTTGGGGAGTGGCATGCATGCAGAAAGGGGAGGGAGGGTGGGATTGGCAGGGGAGGAGGGAGGGGCTTATGGGGGGATACAAAATGAATAAAGTGTAATTAATTAAAAATAAATAAAAGATTAAAAAAAAAAAAAAGAATTATACACACAAGGGCCCAAATGCTGCCAATGGCATCCCTCAGTTTGCTAAATGAGACTGATGTAGCCGAAAGTCACCTGTAGCAGTCTTTTTCTTAACTCTACTTTATTTGGGGTGTTTAGGCCACTATCTCCTTTCCACCAACCCTCCAAACTAAAGAAGGAGAGAAAAAAGCTTAGTGGGGATAGGGGTCCCAGACCTCTTTACTTCCGGCTATTTAGGGTCAAGGGGTTCTTTTAGGGCTCTATGCCAATCTCAGTCAACCTCGGACAGCTAGTAGTCTCCTCTATGCTGCTGCGCCCTGTCTCCATCTGTCTGTTCCAAACTGCCACACCAACCATCTCTCAGGTCTCTTCAGACTGTTACATACCACACACCAACAGTGAACACCACACAGAATGCCACCGAACACGACTCCAGAACACGACCATGTGCTCTATTTCTCTGCGTCATATTTATCTCTCAGAGTCCTAGACCTCGCCCCTCTCCCTGTGGCACATGGAAGGCCGTTTCTAGCTGGTGAAAATCCTACCCCACAAGTGACAATTAACAGGTGTGGACAAAGTATAGTCCAACTAAAATCCTACACTTGGGATTAAAACAGAAGCATATTTTCATAACTTACTAAGAAACCAAAACTTCTATTACAGACTGAGAATAGAATAAATAGAGCCTTTACTTTGTTTAGATATGTGCCTTGTATCCCTGATCTCTCCAATACTTTAAACATGAATGGAATTCTTTACAGACCTTAAAAGAAAAATTCTCAACTTCATATGGAATAACAACAAACCCAGAAAAGCTAAAACAATCCTCTACAATAAAAATCTTCTAGAGGTATCTGTTATCTCCATCCCTGATCTCGAGCTGTACTATAGAGCAACAATACTAAAAACTGCATGATACTGTCATAGAAACCGACTGGTGGATCAATGGAATCAAATAGAAGACCCTGAAATAAATCCATACACTTATGACACCTGATCTTTGACAAAGATGGCAAAACCATTCAACGGAAAAAAAGATAGCATCTTCACCAAATGGTGCTGGTCTAACTGGATGTCTACATGTAGAAAAATGCAAATAGATCCATTCTTATCACCATGCACAAAACTGAAGTCCAAGTGGATCAAAGACCTCAACATAAAACCAGATATATTAAATTGGTTAGATGAAAAAGTGTGGAAGAGCCTTGAACTCATTGCTACAGGAGAAAACTTCCAGAAGAGAACACCAACAGCACAGGCTCTAAGAGCAACAATCAATAAATGGGACCTCATGAAACTGAAAAGTGTCTGTAAAGCAAAGGACACTGTCATCAAAACAAAATGACTGCCTACAGATTGGGAGAGAATCTTTACCAACCCTCTATCTGACAGAGGGCTAATATCCAGTATATATAAAGAACTAAAGTTGAAAAGCAATAAATCAAGTAATTCAATTAAAAAATGGGGAACAGAGCTAAACAGAGAATTCTCAACAGAGGAATATTGAATGGCAGAGAAACACTTAAAGAAATGCTCAACGTCACTAGCCATCAGGAAAATGCAAATCAAAATGACCCTGAGATTTCACCTCACACCCATCAGAATGGCCAAGATCAAAAACTTAAGTGACAACACATGCTGGAGAGGATGTGGAGAAAGGGGAACCCTCCTCCACTGCTGGTGGGAATGTAAACTTATACAACCACTCTGGAAATCAATCTGGCACTTTCTCAGACAACTAGGAATAGCGCTTCCTCAAGATCCAGCCATACCACTCCTAGGCATATATCCAAAAGATGCTCAAGTACACAATAAGGACATTTGCTCAACCATGTCTGTAGCAGCTTTATTTGTAATAGCCAGAAGCTGGAAACAATCAAGATCCCCCTCAACTGAAGAATGGATACAGAAATTATGGTATATCTACACAATGGAATATTACTCAGCAATAACAAACAAGGAAATCATGAAATTTGCAGTTAAATGGTGGGAACTGGAAAAGATCATCCTGAGTGAGCTATCCCAGAAGCAGAAAGACACACAGGGTATATACTCACTCATGTAGACATATAATATAGAATAAACCTACTACAATCTGTACACCTAAAGAAACTAATCTAGAGGGAGGACTCTGGCTAAAGTGCTCAATCCCTGTCCTTAAAGGCAAGGAGGATGGACATCAGAAAAAGGAGAAAAGAGGGAACAAGTTAGGAACCTGCCATAGAGGGCCTCTGAAAGGCTCTGCCCTGCAGGCTATCAAAGCAGATGCTGAGACTTATAGCCAACTGTTGGGCAGAGTGCATGAAATCTTATGAAAGAAGTGGGAAATAGTAAGATCTGGAGAGGACAGGAGCTCCACAAGGAGAACAACAGAACCAAAAAATTTGAAGACAGGGGTCTTTCCAGAGACCCATACTCCAACCAAGGACTATTCATGGAGATAACCTAGAACCCCTGTACAGATAGAGCCCATGGCAGTTCAGTGTCCAAGTGGGTTCCATAGTAATGGGAACAGGGACTGCTTCTGACATGAACTGATTGGCCTGCTCTTTGATCACCTTACCCTGATGGGGGAGCAGCCTTACCAGGCCACAGAGGAAGACAATGCAGCCACTACTGATGAGATCCGATAGACTAGGATCAGAAGGAAGGAGAGGAAGACCTCCCCTATCAGTGGACTTGGGAATGGGCATGTGTGGAGAAGGGCTAGGGAAGGTGGGATTGGGAGGGGAGGAGAAAAGGGTTTATGGGGGGAATACAAAGTGAATAAAGTGTAATAAATAAAAATTAAAATAAAAAATATTTTAAAAAAGAATAAATAGAGCCAACATCTATTTATTTTGTGTGATAACATTTTAAGTAAAAGGGAAATATACCTGAGGGCTTGCACCATGGGGAAAGTCAAGAAATAAAGCTGTAAAATAACTATAGCAATAATCCATATGTCCAGACATCACTGAACCTAATTAAATATAGTCTGAAACAACTGAAAAAAGTAGTGGGCTGTGGTCCTTTTGTATCACCCGCATGACTTTAGATAACCTAGGGCCAAAGCATTACAATGATCCATTGATTATGACAACATAAAAACACAAATCTTACCTCACAGAAGTAAGAACTACACTATTGTGGAACCAAATAAGTAATCAGATTCAAGTTATCCCAAATTTCATTACCTGCCATGGTAATAGTTTCATGGAGTTTTCATAGTAATAGAACAAAGAAAGTCAAACTGTGGTGATTTTCATGCATACTGGATGAAGAATTAGGTAGACAGGTTAAAGCAAAGGCTATAGGCCTCAGATATTGGCTGACAACACGTATCTTTTTGGCTGGTGGAAGCTAATGGTTTGCTAGGTTGATATATTCCAGAGCTTTTTTTATTTGCTGGTCACATGCATGTTAGGTCAGAACAGGGGTAAGCAAAAGTAAAGCTAGCCCAAGATAGATTGTTATTAGACTCTGGGCCTGTAATATTTCAACCTCTCCACAGTCTTGAAAACCCCAATCAGTTAATTAGCCTTGCAGAAGTTTCAAAGAAACTTCAATGAAATTCCTTCCAGGAATTTCCATTCACAAACGTTCTCTTCCTTTTGATAGGGTTGGATATATTATTATCCTTAGTATCTATCATGACTTTAAGAGAAAAACCCCCCACATACACACACACATACCTATCATTACTGTGTGACTCTTTGATTGTATACCCCTAGGGAGAGAGAATACTTTCTTCTCTACTGTCACAAGCTAAGCCACTGTTTGGTTGATCTACAGGATATGAGGCCAAGGTATAGAAACTCAGCTATGTCACTTCTCCCGCCCAGTGGTAAGGATGCATATCTCAATTGGAAAATGCTCTCTTAGCTTCTGTCCCAAAATATAGACGTGAGGAGCATGCCAGGACTCTAGCACATGGCAGGCAACATTTGTGAAAAGCCAGCCTTTGCTGTACTAATCCATTGAGATGGTATTGTTGGTACTGCATGACAACAGTAACTTGGCTACTTCAACACTCTATCAAAAAAAAGCCATTTCAAATGTCCTACTTGTACTGAACTTGCCCTCTCTTCTTGGTATTTGAGCTTCCATTTCCTTTGGCTGAAATTACACTTGTTCTCCATTCTCAATGGTCTTAGCTCTCATGTCTTCCAGATCTCTTTAGACTGTGGTAAGCACCCTCCAGCAAGCTCCCTATCAATCAGGATTTCCTCTTTCCACATCTACTGTTCTGAATTGCAAATTCCTGTTTTTTGGTCTGTATCCCCCTTGAGGCTGCTTGCTTCACTGGTGTAGAGACAGTATCTGTTGTCTCTTGTTCCCTCACTACCAAGCCTAGTGCTTGGTTTATAACAAACATACAGTTAAATTTACCAAGTGAGTAAATAAGTAAAAATAACAAGAAAATATAATGAGAGGCATGATGCTAAACATACTAAGAATATAACCTTCATGCTCTGAACCTTTGAACTTCTGTTCCTGGCTCTCTATTTCTTTTTTTTTTTTCTTTATTAATTACATTTTACTCACTTTGTATCCCCCCCATGGTTCCCTCCCTTCTCCCGTCCCAATCCCTCCCTTCCTCCACCCTCTGCATGCATGCCCCTCCCCAAGTCCACTGATAGGGAGGACTTCTTTTCCTTCCTTCTCATCCTAGTCAATTAGGTCTCATCAGGAGTGGCTGCATTGTCTTCTTCTGTGGCCTGGTAATGTTGTCCCCCTCAGGGGGAGGTAATTAAAGAGCAGGCCAATCAGTTGATGTCAGAGACAGTCCCTGTTCCTATTACAATGGAACCCACTTGGATACTGAACTGCCATGGGCTACATCTGTGCAGGGGTCTTAGATTATCTCCATGCATAGTCCTTGGTTGGAGTATCAGTTTCAGAAAAGACCCCTGTGCTCAGATTTTTTTGGTTCTGTTGTTCTCCTTTCGGAGTTCCTGTCCTCTCCAGATCTTACTGTTTCCCACTTCTTTAGTAGTATAAGAAAGAGAGGGAAGTTTTACTAATTGTCAAGCCAACTTAACAGCATTGTCTTTAACAGCATTGTCTTTTGGTTGGGGAACAGAGCTAAACAGAGAATTCTCAATACAGGAACATCAAATGGCAGAGAAACACTTAAAGAAATGCTCAACCTCATTAGCCATCAGGGAAATGCAAATCAAAACGACCCTAAGATTTCACCTTACACCCATCAGAATGGCTAAGATAAAAAACTCAAGAGACAACACATGCTGGAGAGGTTGTGGAGAAAGGGGAACCCTCCTCCACTGCTGGTGGGAATGTAAACTTGTACAACCACTCTGGAAATCAATCTGGCACTTTCTCAGACAACTAGGAATAGCACTTCCTCAAGATCCATCTATACCACTCTTAGGCATATATCCAAAAGATTCTCAAGTACACAATAAGGACATTTGCTCAACCATGCTTGTAGCAGGCTTATTTGTAATTGCCAGATGCTGGAAACAGCCCAGATGCCCCTCAGTGAAGGAATGGATACACAAATTGTGGTATATCTATACAATAGAATATTACTCAGCAATCAAAAACAAGGAAATCATGAAATTTGCAGGTTAATGGTGGGATCTGGAAAAGATCATCCTGTGTGAGCTATCCCAGAAGCAGAAAGATGCACACAGTATATACTCACTCATATAGACATATAATATAGGATAAACCTACTAAAATCTATACACCTAAAGAAACTAATCAAGAGGGAGGACTCTTGCTAAAATGCTCAATTCCTATCCAGAAAGGCAAAGAGTCTGGACATCAGAAGAAGGAGAAAAGAGGGAACAAGTCAGGAGCCTGACACAGAGGACCTCTGAAAAGCTCTGCCGACTATCAATGTAGATGCTGAGACTTATGAGCAACCTTTGGGCAGAGTGCAGGGAATCTTATGAAAGAAGTGGGAAACCTTATGATCTGGAGAGGACAGGAACTCCATAAGGAGAGCAACAGAACCAAAAAATCTGAGCACAGGGGTCTTTCCTGAGACTGCTATTCCAACCAAGGACATGCATGGAAATAACCTAAGACCCCTGCACAGATGTAGTCCATGGCAGTTCAGTATCCAAGTGGGTTCCATTGTAATAGGAACAGGGACTGTCTCTGACATGAACTGATTGGCCTGCTCCTTGGTTCTCTATTTCTATACAGCTATTTATTTGTGGATTTCAAAGCAGGTGATCTTCCCTTGTCCAAAATTATTTTAAAACTTTTAAAATATTGTTGTTAAAAATGTTTTTCAGACAATATATTTTATCATTTTTCTCCTCCCCCAACTTTTCCCAGATCTTCCCCAACTCCCTACCTACCCAACCCATCTTCTGGTTCTCTCTCTCTCTCCCTCTCCCTCTCTCTTCCTTTCTCCCTCTCCCCTTTTTACTCTTTCTCCATCTCCCCAAAAATAAAAACTCAAACATACAAAAAATAACAGTAAGACAGGACTGATGCATTTGAACTTACAGAGACCAATGATATACAAAGGCACAAGGCCAACAGGACCTAGCACTGAGAGGGTGCAGTGGACACTAAAAAGTAATTTGAAATTAACACCTGCTGGTAAAGAGACAATCAGCTTTCTTCGATAGAGTGCCACTGAGCATATCAACTGCACTCCAGAACAAAGCCCATACTCAAAAGTAGTTGGCCAACACAAAAGAAGCTCTATGTTTTTTTGGCATGTGTTTCTTGTGTTATTAGAATTTCTATATTTTAATAGAGCATTCAAGCAAGGAGGGGGCCTTCTAAATATTGGATACAGTGAAATTGCATGGTTTATATTGTCATGAAGCCAGTTCTGTTTCTTAGATGTATAAATTTAGGCAAGTAAACAAAGCAATCTGTATTTCTGTCTTCTTGTGCACAAAATGAGATTAAAAGAACATTAGTTCTGTGTCCTTGTCCAGGAGTGGACTTGGCAAGGCTGATCTAGGGCTGAAGCCAGTGCCTGGAAGGAAGCAAAGTTGTGGCTTTTAAGACCCAACTCCGTCCTCTTGACTGTTGTTATAAGTCCTTGTGCATCTATATCTGAGGTATCCTGTATTCTCTTTGCCAGCATTGTCTGTTGACCTTGGCCATTTTTCTTACTGCAAATAGTATATATGTATATGATGCTGTACTTCTTAATAAGTTTGTTTGATTGGCATAAGTCATCAACTTATGCAAGACTTCCTGGTCTATCTATTGCTTTCACCTTCTTTATTTTCTTGTATTCTCCATTTCTCTTCCTCAGTCCTCCCACTCAACTGTTGGGGAATGGAGAGATGGCTCAACCATTAAGAGTACTTGCTGTTCTTCTGGAAGACATCCATCCAATTTGCAGCATCCAGGTGGCAGCTCACTAACTTTCTGTAACTCCAATCACAGGGGATCCAATGCCTTCTCCTGGCCTCTGTGTTTGGTAATAACCTTAGGCATAAGAAATTGAGTCGGACTGTACTGGGCAATAGTCCCTAGCCATAAAGAACAGCTTAGCTCCACGCTGATCTTTTTGCTACTCCTGCAAAAACAGTATGCCAGGGTATGAAAAACAAACCACCCTGCTTCCTGTCAAATCACAAGAAAACAGTTGTAACTTCCGGGTAGCTGTCCATGCATAAGTGCACGTATACATACCTGTCTCTCAGCCTCTCTATGTGCATTCTGAGTTCATCCTGTGGAAAAGATGGAGCCCCTCGCTGCTCCAGTAAAACAGTCTCGGCTTGTTGAGGTCAAGTCTGTCTGCTTCTCTGACTCGTTTTTCTTAACACTCTGTAGGCATTGAATAGACACATGGCACACAGACATACATGTAAACAAAACATTCATACAATAATTTTTATGTAAAATTAGATTAAATAAAATTACTGTGAGAATCGAGAAGGAAATAGATATAAAAATGTTACGATGTTAAATTCTGTGTAAGCACTGATACTACACAGAAGAGACTGTGGAAGCCAAACACAAATTTGGGTTATTTCAAGTTTCACTGAAGGTTTTCTTCAGGCTACAGGAATTTGTCTAGGCTGACTTATATAGATCAATGTCTCTAAATTGGAGGTGACTTTGCTGCTCCAAGACATTTGACACCGTCTGGAGACATGTTGGTTGTCACAGCTGGGGGCATTCTTGGCATCTACTGGATACAGAAAAGATGCTGCTGATGCTGCACAGTTGGAAGATCGCCCCACCCCGAGGCCAAGAATTAACAGGTCAAAATGTCAATATCCCCAAGGTTGAGATGCCCAGCTCTACATGGATGCCTGTGCTTTCAAGGACAAATCACTGATTTTTTTTTTCAGCTTCTTGAATTCTCTATCCATAAAAGAAAGCTAATAACACCTGGGCCCCACTACTTTGCAAGGATGTTGTAAAGATAAATTTAGGAGGAAAATCCCAGCTCTCGAAGGGGAAAGGGTACTATTATAGCCTGAGGTGTTATTATCAAGCTGTGCCGACACTTTTGCTCTCAGGAAGCCAAATGTTCTACTTGGAAATGATAATTTCCTCCACTAAATGAGCATTTTATTTCCCAGAGGGACTCATTTTGTTCACCTTTTGCCATCATTGGAGTGGGCCCATTACAGCTGTTGTTCTTCCTTTATGCGAAATTTCTTAGCATACATCACAACAGAGCCTCTCCGAGAGGAATGTGCACTCTACAGTAATAAGCCAAACGCATGTAGCCGTCTGTGAACAATTTGTAGCACAACTGGCCTCAATATTTATAAGCATGGACCCCAAACTCAGATGTTTCACATTATTCAATAGAGAATAAAAAACAATAATATACTTAGGAGTCAAGGTACACCACAAGCCACACTTCCAAACTCTGATGTGATTTAACAGATTAATAGTAAAGCATAACTTTCATCTGTTATTTATAAAGTGAAAGCCTTAAAAACTATTTAAAACTATTTGCAATGAAGAGGGGAACAAGTAAAAAAAAAAAAAAAACATTAATTCAAACACCTTAAGTGTATAATTAATCAATAACTTGTGCATGAAGATTGTTCTCCTTGCATAAAATTAAAATGCAACGACATCATTGTGATTAGAAGGAGCGATTGTCAGTGCCTGAGCCTCCAGATGTTCAAAGCAGTTGTTTCCTGATAAAATCTGTGTTCACCAAATCATGCCAGGATAGAAAGCACTGGCTTAGGGAAGGGTTTCCCTGTCGTGAGTGTTGTGTCACTGTTTGACAGCTGCATGGTAGAGCTGAGGCAGGCACACCATACAGGGCACTGAAGGGGAAAGTTGCAATGAAAGGAATAGCATGATTAGGTTTATCAGATTCTGCCAGTGCCTGCCTGGGGAAATGCATGCGTATGAGGCATGTTGCTTTGGCTTCCTCTGTGGCCACGGGAGGTGGAGTGGGCTGACAAGAAAGAGCAATGTTGATAGCAAGTGTGGTGGGAGAAGCAGAATGCCGCCAGACTAGGAAACAGGCTCAGTGTCCTACTTGCTGGTGGTGGCAATGCTTGTTTTGGATGTCACAGGGACAGACGAATCTGTGGCAATGGAAACAGAAGCACGAAAGAACAAACACATGGTTTCTAATTTCTGTCTCTCTAGATATTGACCCAATCACCAGATAGCTGCATGTTGGTTTCCTCTTCTGTGAAATGAAGCTAATGGTCCTTCTATAATAGAACAGTTGCAAAGACTTAAAGAGTTGGTGAATAGAAAAATCTCATTACATTTACTGTTCGGTTGCAATTCAATGAATGCATATTTATTTGTTTATAGGAAAACATATTTTGTGCTTAGGATTGTGAAACTTTCTGTGAAGCCTCATTTCAAAGCTTCCTCAAAGCACTCTTTGGTTCTGAGCTGCTGCAGCCCTCTTCTATCACACCACCACATGGCTTCCTCGACTACCCCATCAAAAGCACTGTCCTTCACGTTAATTGGTGGCTTATCCATCTATCATGGATTCTGTCATTCTCATTCCCACATTCAGGCTTGGAGTTGGTCTTTCTCCGTACTAAAACAAAAGGCAGGACGGTATGAGTGAACTATGTCAATTGTTCAATTCAGTGACATTTTTGGCAGAGTCCTACTATGTAGCCCAGGCTACCTTCATACTCTACAACCTCCTGTCGCAGCCCCCTTGGTTACAGGGACTACAGATTTGTGACATTATGCCTGCCTTAGGTATCCCTTTACATGACTTTACTACTTAGTTAGGTTCGAAGAAATGTAAAAGTAAGATTCAAACTGTCCTTTCTCATCACAGACGTTTTTGTGTATACTTCAGAATCTCAGGCCTAAGGCCAGACTGGTTGGAGGTGAGAGTCGGGAGAAAGTAAAGTTTGAGAGATGGAGCATGTGAGACAAGGTTAGTCAAGGCCTTGTAAAATTTTTTTATTTATTTTCTTAGATGAGAGGATGATATGACAGCCTTTCCAAAGCCTGGTCAGCTCTTTCTGAACTCTTGATGGCTGGTTGAACTCAGCTGTTCCCACCTAAACTCCCCTCCAAGCTGATTGCTTCAAACTGGCTTCTCTATTGGCTTTTAACCAAATTGCTCTGCCTGGCATCAAACTACTTCTGGCAATCAGTTTAAGTCTTCTCATTCTCTGGCTCATTCCTTCTTCACCTGTTTCTAGCTTGTTCTCTCTGCCAACTGTCTCTGCAAAAATATCTCAACAAAGAAAACTTCCTTCTCTCTCTGTTGCTGATCTTTTTTTTTGATGTTTTTTTTAACTTTTATTAATTACACTTTATTCATTTTGTATCCCCTCATAAGCCCCTCCCTCCTCCCCTCCCGGTCCCACCCTCCCCCGCCTTTCTGCATGCATACCCCTCCCCATGTCCACTGATTGGGGAGGTTCTCCTCTCCTTCTTTCTGATCTTAGTCTATCAGTTCTCATCAGAAGTGGCTGCATTGTCAGGGTTCTAGGTTATCTCCATGAATAGTCCTTGGTTGGAGTATGAGTCTTTGGGAAGTTCCCTGTGTTCAAATTTTCTTGTTCTGTTGCTCTCCTTGTGGAGTTTCTGTCCTCTCCAGCTCTTACTATTTCCCACTTCTTACATAAAATTCCATTCACTCTGCTGAACAGTTGGCCATCAGGCTCAGCATCCGCTTTCACAGTCTGCACGGCAGAGGCTTTCAGAGGCCCTCTGTAGCAGGTTCCTAGGTTGTTTCCTGTTTTCTTTTTCTTCTGATGTCCATCCTCTTTGCCTTTCAGGATGGAGATTGAACATTTTAGTTAGGGTCCTCTCTTTTGCTTAGTATGTTTAGATGTACAGATTTTAGTGGGTTTATTCTATGTTGTATGATTATATGAGTGAGTATATACCGTGTGTGTCTTTTTGCTTCTGGGACAACTCACTCAGGATGATCCTTCCAACTGGATGTCTACATGTAGAAAAATGAAAATAGATCCATACTTATCACCCTGCACAAAACTGAAGTCCAAGTGGATCAAAGAACTCAACATAAAACCAGACACATTAAATCGGCTAGAAAAAAAGTGGGGAATACCCTAGAACTCATTGGTACAAGAGAGAACTTCCTGAACAGAACACCAACAGCACTAGCTCTAAGAGCAACAATCAATAAATGGGACCTCATGAAACTGAAAAGCTTCTGTAAAGCAAAGGATACTGTCATCAAAACAAAGCGACTGCCTACAGATTGGGAAAGAATCTTCACCAACCCTTTATCTGACAGAGGACTCATTTCCAGTATATATAAAGAACTAAAGAAGCTGAAAAGCAGCAAACCAAGTAATCCAATTAAAAAATGGGGAACAGAGCTAAACAGAGAACTCTCTGTAGAGGAATATCGAGTGTTAGAGAAGCACGTAAAGAAATGCTCAACCTCATTAGCCATTAGGGAAATGCAAATCAAAACAACCCTGAGATTTCACCTTACACCCATGAGAATGGCCAAGATGAAAAACTCAACTGACAACACATGCTGGAGAGGTTGTGGAGAAAGGGGAACCCTTCTCCACTGCTGGTGGGAGTGTAAACTTGTACAACCACTCTGGAAATCAATCTGGCACTTTCTCAGACAACTAGGAATAGCGCTTCCTCAAGATCCAGCCATACCACTCCTAGGCATATACCCAAAAGAGGCGCAAGTACACAAAAAGGACATTTGCTCAACCATGTTTGTAGCAGCTTTATTTGTAATAGCCAGAAGCTGGAAACAGCCCAGATGCCCCTCAACTGAAGAATGGATGAAGAAACTGTGGTACATCTATACAATGGAATATTACTCTGCAATGAAAAATAAGGAAATCATGAAATTTACAGGCAAATGGTGAGATCTGTTGCTGATCTTAAATAGCTTCTTTTTCCTCTCCTGTTCTTGTGAAAGTTGGGATTATCTATCACTGATTCATTCTGTCAAATCTTCCTCTGAGTCATCACTTTGTCTGCCCCTCAATTAGACATCACTTTCTTTTTTTAATTTTTGTTTATTTTATGTGCATTAGCATGAAGGTATCAAATCCCTTGGAACTAGAGTTACAGACAGTTGTGAGCTGCCATGTGGGTGCTGGGGATTGAACCCATGTCTTTAGAAAGAGCAGACAGTGCTCTTAACCACTAAGCCATCTCTCCAGGCCCTAGATGTCACTTTCAAATGTGGCTGCATCCTTCTATAAACTGACCTTACTTTCACTGTTTGGGATTAAAGGTATGTCCAAAGGGCATGTCTGCATTCCAACCAG
The DNA here is from genome assembly GCF_907164565.1 of Psammomys obesus. Lineage (NCBI taxonomy): Eukaryota > Metazoa > Chordata > Mammalia > Rodentia > Muridae > Psammomys > Psammomys obesus. Next base: position 1,172,759 of record NW_026596117.1, on the reverse strand, counting down.
ATCACACTGTAATCCAGAATGTGTCTGCATTCTAGGTCTTTCTTTGGATGTGATCCCTTGTCACAGCAGCCGTGCTGCTGGATTAAAATTCCTCTACATGGACTTCCTGTCCTCTCCAGATCTTACTATGATTTCCCACTTCTTTCATAAGATTCCCTGCATTCTGCCCAAAGTTTGGCCATAACTCTCAACATCAGCTTTGATAGTCTGCAGGGCAGAGCCTTTCAGAGGCCCTCTGTGGGAAGCTCCTAACTTGTTTCCTGTGTGGAGGTCCACAAGGAGAGCAACAGAACCAAAAAATTTGAGCACAGGGGTCTTTCCTGAGACTCATACTACAACCAAGTACCATGCATGGAGATAACCTAGAACCCCTGCACAGATGTAGCCCATGGCAGTTCAGTGTCCAAGTGGGTTCCATAGTAATGGGAACAGGGACTGCTTCTGACATGAACTGATTGGCCTGCTCTTTAATCACCTCCACCTGAAGGGGTGCAGCCTTACCAGGCCACAGAGGAAGACAATGCAGCCACTCCTGATGAGACCTAACAGACTAGGATCAGAAGGAAGAAAAAGAACCCCCCACACCAGTGGACTTGGGGAGGGGCATGTGTGGAGAAAGGGGAGGAAGGGTGGGATTGGGAGTGGAAGAGTGAGAGAACTAGAGGGGGATACAAAGTAAATAAAGTGTGATTAAAAATTAAATTAAATTAAAAAAAATTCCTCTACATGGCCCTGAATTATTGATCTTCCGGCTGCATGTACTCAGTGCTAAGATTAAGGGCAAAGACCACCTACCTAGTTGACACGTCTTTACCTTTTTCTTATCAAATAGCATGTTAAATTCCACAGTAACTTTGAGGTTTTCATCCTGAATAATGATTCACTCACCCTACACTCACTAATTAATGGCAGCTTATTCTGCAAAGTGATATAAATATACAATATGAAAACAGTAGAGCACCTGTTATTTTTTTAAATAACTGAGGTTAACTGCTTTTGCCCAGTCACGTAAACTAAATCACTATGTGGTATTCAAAGTCTAAATGGCTGAACAGATGATATTGCAGCTTGTCCATGTAGACTTAAAAACAGTCGTCAAGGCCAGCAAAGGAGTTCATCTCACCAGACATATACTTCATGTTAGAATGCCTTTTTTCTTGAGGAATAACAAAGAAATATCCTCCCAGCTGTGCCAGCCAGTACTGGGCTCTCAGTCACTGACAACAGACTGCTGCAGTTGTTTTTGATGGCCTAATGCTATTATTGGACTTAAATCTTCAAAAAAAAAATATGGAAGCATATGAAAAGAATATATTGTCCTACATATGGATTCTGGTCAGCTGTTCGGTTAGAGTCTTGTTTTGGAGCCTCCTTGTTCAATGTCTTCTGTGTTTAGATTCCTCTGTATTCAGATATAGAGCTGGACAGAACTGTGACCAAAAAAAGCAACTTCATTGGCAACAATTAACCCCTAGAGGGATTCAACAAAGCCTTCTACTTGATTTTGCCTACAGTTCCCAAGCGTTCAGTCAGAATGTGTAATACCAAAAGGGGCTAAAAAGAGGACTGCCAACTGACATGAGACAGCAATAAAGGAGCAAACTTAGGCTTGATTCAAGGCTTACTCCAGTTGTTTTGAAAATTTTCCCATCCATTCTTAATAAAAGTGAAGCTTCAGTGACTTTCCTGGATCAGCTGTCAAACGACAAGATTAAAAAGGCAAAGATTGCATGGTTATAAAGAAGAGTTGGTGTTTTTATCTGTCTGCCTTGTCACATTGATCATAAATGACCAAGTCATCTGTGACTAATGCTGGACAAGAGAGGCAGCTTGTCCAGCTTCCAGGCAATGCTTCAAGTTTGTTCACCTGGCTTCACAAGAGATAACAGCAGCCTCCCCTTCCAGCTTCTACCTCTCTTACACGTAACCAGAAGAAGTACGGGTGCATGAAAAAAAAAAAAACAGTCCTATCAGCAGAGCCTAGGCCAAGTGGCCAGATGGTGGGTTTTGCTGCAGGGGAAGCTAATGGCCTCATGTGATAGTGAGCTCATCCTCTTGCCTTTCGGGAGAGGAGACAGAGCTATTGAATTAGCTTTGCAAAGGATCCTCTTTCAGCTTAATCAACATTTGCAGAAGGAGAAATTAGATTGTACAGTCTGTAAATGAGGCTAGCCACCTCTGTGGCCAGACGCTGCTGCTTGTGCTCACCGTGGAGAATGGGCTCTATTTGTACAGCCAGGTCAGGCTTGAGTGCCTATTTACCAGCAATGATAGTTCATTTCAAACTCTTAGCCTGTTTGCCTCTAGAAAGAAAAACCAGGTCTGAAACCTAAAATTTAAACCGTAAGATCTTCCCAGTTCAGACTAAACAGCCACAAGACAAATATAGCTGCTTTCCTGGCTGGCCTTGAAATTACTGATTGTTAAAATCTGCAGAACCTTTAAATTTGTTAGAACTGCTGTATTTGTTACTCTTCTAGGCAAACAACACCTGTCTTGAAGGCCTGCAGTTGTTTAGCTCAGTTGTTTAAGTCAGTTGTATCAATATAAGTCTTTATGCCAAAACTGCCTTTGTTCAATTTCATGTCATCCTACACCTAGCTGGGGAAATTCCCAATGCTGGTCAGAGGAGTTTGAATGAAGCAGATCAAACCTACTGTTTTAGAAGACAATGCTAATAATGATGATGGCACATCCAAAGACAACTTTGTGTAAAAAGAACTGAATCTATTTGAGGTCTCTGAAAGATTAAGTTTTCAGAAGTGAATATTTTAAGTACACACTGTGAACAGTCAGTGTTTAATAATGCACGCTGAATAACTGAGTATAGCAGAATTGTTTGGCTCTGTTTGAGGCGTATTTTATTTAAATACAGTGCAACTAACTGAATCACATGGTATTGAACCCAGATATTTAAAAGTATTTTCAGGTTTCTAAGTTTTAAAGAGAATTACTGTGTATGGACTTCTCTGCAGCAGGATAGCCACGTTTTACTGTTGGAAAGTAGAAATTTAAATCAACATTACATCTCTATCTCTGCTTTTCAGTTGTCTGTGTTCACCAACTACAGTTTGGGATGCAGGAACGAGAGGATTCCGACAGCACAGGTGTGCAGTGAGCGGTGCTCTGAGCACAAGCTCCTCCAGCCTTTGCTTTTTCCTTCAGGTCTAGCCTACTCTATTTGCCTCCTCCTCATTTAAAGGGTTGCAGGTAAATAAACATTCACTCTGAAGAACATGTCTAAAAACTTAAGAGTTGTCACTGTAAGAGGGATTTCAAAAGTTTCAGACCCCAGTACATGTAAGCTGTGTTATATCATAGGTACAAAGGATTTTTTAAGATGAGAAAGACTTTATTCTATTAATTTCAAAATCCCATTACAGAATCTATAGTATCCAATATAAAGTCACCACAATGTAAAAAGGCAAAAATGTACACATGAAACTCATAAAGTAGCCAAAACTAAAATCATGGTTCATATTTTAAGTAGTCATCAAGTAAAATTTAAAATGAAAGGGGAGGGAGGGTGGGATTGGGAGGGGAGGAGGGAGGGGCTTATGGGGGATACAAAATGAATAAAGTGTAATTAATAAAAATAAATAAATAAATAAATAAATAAAAATTTAAAAAATGTTATGTTAAAATAAACTAAAAACTCCTTATCTCATACAATCACTTCTCTTTCAAATGTAGAGAAGACAAAATTTTAAGAAACACTACTACATTCTTAAAATCTAGATTAGTACAAATTACAGGGCTGTGGTTATTTTAAACTGTGTTTTAGAACCAACATGTTTGCATCGGGCTCTCCTGTCAAAGAAAATAAGTTGACTCGTATTTGCAAAGTAGATATATTTCTGCTGCTTTTTTTTTTATCTTTTTGTTAATCGTATTTGTTTGTTGTCTTTCATCATGCATGATGGTACATTGAAAAGAGAAGTATAACATTACACCATCACTGTCACCTTGTCATCACAGCTGTCATCAATAATTATCAGTGTCCTCAGCGAAGGCCAACATTTGAATGTTTTCTAAGCTCCGAAAGCTATTCTTATAAAATTAGGGAAAAATTAATACTAATTATTAGCAGGGCTGGAGAGATAGCTCAGCAATGAAGGTCACTGTCTGCTCTTTCAGAGGTCCTGAATTCAATTCCTAGCAACCTCATGGTGACTCATAAACATCTATGCTGGGATCTGATGCCCTCTTCTAACATGCAGTTGCACTCATTACATATAAGAGAAATATATAAATCTTTAAAAAATAATAATTAGCATTACTGCAAAAACAGAGGACAATGAAAAAAACTACATAACTGTTATTCTATAGAAATGTCTCATGGACAGTGCTGGAGAGAAGTAGGGATTGTTAGGAACTAGGGAGAGTCTGGATAACTTTATAAGGAAGCAATCAGAGCACATGGCACCTACTATCCAGTATTGCCAGGGGAGAGTAATTTTGATAAGAAGGGTTTGCATATTAGACAATTGTTATGCAAGGGAGAATCTTAGCATACTCACAAACAACAGGTACTAGAAATATTTGCTGTAGAGAAGTCTGCAGGCTCTGCACCCATTTTGTGTCACTGCCAGAAGACCCAGAACATTTCATTACCTTCACTATTAAAAGCCTTATGTTATGTTACCTAATAGGTCACAATACTACATTAAAACTCCACCCAGTTGAAGCTTCACGAAGTTGTCAGGTTCACCTGCCCACCTTCCTGCAGTCCTACAAATCAGTTAAGCATCTTCTTGTTTTTTTGTTTTGGGTTGAGTTGGTTTGGGTTGGTTTTCAAGACAGGGTTTCTCTGTGTAGCCCTGGCGGTCCTAGACTCGTTTTGTAGACGAGGTTGGCCTTGAACTCACAGAGATCCACCTGCCTCTGCCTCCTGCTGGGATTATAGGTGTGTGCCACCATGCCAGGCTGCAGTTGAGCATTTTGGGCAGCACACTGTAAGCAACTTCCCTAAAGAGTCCTAGGGAAACAGCTGGGCAGAATCATCTGAACAACTTAGTTCATTGAGTTCCTGCAAAGATCTCCACACTAGTGAGCAAACCCTCTGGTCCTGCTAGTGCAGGCTGATCTCCAAGCATGAAGGGAGAGTTCCACTGTGCCCACCCAGAAATGCTAGAGAAGCCTAACCCAATTACAGCTCTGAGACACTGGTAAGCATCTTGTACTGGCAGCCATGTCCAGACCTGTTAACCAACCTCTCTTCCTAGGAGCTGCATCCTAACTAGTGGGGAAAGCTCACAAATTCCTGCAGAATGGGCTGTTGCAACAACTACAGGAATCACAGATATTAATGACACTGGTTAACTGAGGACACCATAAATACTCTATTAGCACAGTGCTAGCCTAGCACCAAAGCATGGCCTTCTCAACCATCAACTTGAAACACATCTCAGGAAAAAAAAATTTCATCACAAAAGCCCTCCAACTGAAACTGATACAGGCAATTCATCTGATAGATACCCAGATACAAATATAGGGATCAAAGCAGCATGAAAATGAAAATATGTCTCCTAAGGCATATTCTCTAGCAAGAGACTCAAATAATTAAATAATAATTTAATTAAATATATAAATATTTAAAATAACATTTTTTATCTTAAAGAAAACTCCACACGATACAAGACAATACACACAGACAATTTTTTTTTCAAAATTGAGGAACATCTGAATAAGAAATTTATAAAATATAATAAATGAAGTGTTCAAATGTAGTAGAAACCAAATAATAGAACAAATCACGGCAGATATTTTTATACTATACTTGCATTTGTATGTGTGAGCATGTGGTAACGCAGTGTGTACATGGGGCCAAAGATCACAATGTTGATTGTCTTTCACAATTGCTCTCCACTATATTTTTTACGATAGGGTATCTCGAGGAACCTAAGTTGGCAACATTTGCTGGCCAGGAAGCTCCAGAGATCCTCATGTCTCTGCATCTCTAATTCTACGTTACAGACATATGTCATCTTTTAAAATAAGGATTAAACGCTGGTCCAAATATTAGCATAGCATTTGCAGTCAGCCTCTAGTCATGTCAACAAATATTATTAAGGCTTACTACAAAAGCCATTGGAAAACCATATGCTTTTTCTTCAGGGAAAAAATAAGGCAAACAAATAATAATAATAATAATAATAATAAAAATAATAATAATAATGATAATGTTTTAAAACAGAGTGACAACTTTTGTTTCTAATTTTAAGTCTCCAGTCCAACTGAAGGACTATATTTGTGATATTAACTGTATCTCTATTTCTTTGCACTTAGCAAGAGGGCTGTCCCTACAACATGCATTAAACTATCTACATTTTACATCCTATTTTATAAGAACATTAAAGGTTAAAACGTTCTATCCTGGCACTCTTAGAAAAGATAAAAAAAAAATTACAAAAACTACTGGGCTTGCTCATTACTTCAATGAGCACATTTCAATAAAGCCTTCATTTATAGGTGCAAGTATGGATGCATGTTCAATGACACAGAAAGTTAAAAGGAAAGCAATGTGATACCACAAGTTATGGAACAATATTGCCAAAAGAATATTTTAAGACATTTACTTCTTTATTCAAAAATTCTTGCTAAAAAAAATATTTTATATAAGGTCTCCCAGGTGAAACTTTTTAAAAGTTCTGTAACTAATCCAGAATGAAAGAAATATGTTGGATTGAAATATTTACACCCCCATTTATACTTCTATATCTCAGGAGTTTTTGTACTTTCGAGAACTTATTGAGTACCTTCTTTTAGATGATGAGGACACAAAAGGCTTCTCCTTGAGTGCAGAGTCTGTTGTGGAGACACTTAGGACTCCATAGTAACTGCAGAATGGCACACTTGCACGTCTCTCAAAACACTGAGGAGACCACCCAGTGTAGCTTATAATAGCTTACCAAATGGCAGAAGGAAGGAAAGCCATGCAACCGTTTACAAAGATTTATAGTCACAGAAGAGTTCAAGGGCAAGGACAACAAAATGAGAGACATGGAAAATTCACAGGAGAAAATATAGCTATATATATTGAATGCAGCATGTTCAAATAAATACAGCATGTTCAAAATACCCAACACACAGGTATTCACTTTCCCTTTAGAAATCAGCACAGTCTGAAACAATGTTTCTCACTTCATATAGCACAACTGGAGAGTTTGGCTTGATATATGAACCTTAGATATCTATTTAACAAAGAAATAAAGGGAATCGGAAGTAGGACTGGGCGTGATGAAAAACACAGTAGTAACGCCATGCATTTTATGCACTGCTAAATAAGTTATCCCTTGTTGTATTTAAGAATCAGGAATTAAATTTTAAAAAGTGCTAAGAAATGGATTAAACTTGAAGACATACTGAAATCTCAGACCCACGAGAGGGAAAGCTATAAACCAGTACAGGAAACATGGAATAATAGAGATGACTGGAGAGCTGAGCTTCAAAATGAGACTATTGTAATTTGCACCCTGCAAATGTTGGTCATAAAACATTGACCAAAAACATCCTGAAGAAGAAAGGGTTTATTTGACTTACAGGTTAGAAGAAAAATATGGCAGGAACTCAAAGATGAACTGAAAAAGAAACCATGAAAGAACACAGCTTACTCATTTATTTTCCCTCTCTCACATTCAGTTACCTTTCTTATATAGCCCAGCGATGGGCCTGCCAAGAGTGGGTTAGGCCCACTGACATCATTTAGAAGTCAAGAAAATTACCTGATAGACATGTCTATAGGCCAATCTGATAGAGGCAATTCTTCAATTGAGGCTCCCCTCTTCCCACATGTGACAAGTTGACAAACAAGATTAGCCAACACAGTTTCAGATGTAGTGGGTATAAACCTTTAATAGACTTGAGCCTAGTGTCTTCAGGTGGAACTCAGAGTGGGTAGAAAGGAGCAGATTCTCCAGCAACAGAAATAGTGAAAGTATGTCAGAAAGTGTTTAATTATATCTGTTTTAGAATCTTTAAATGGTGGCAGTAGAACCCACTTCCATAGATAAGGAAGAATAGAGGGCTAACAATCGTTACATGCAGTATCAGAGCTCTATTCTAGAGAATAAGGTTTACTGGGAGAAGTAAAAAGAAAATCAACTGGGAAGCCTGGTCTTAAAAACTGAGAAAATATAGTGAGGTTTTAAAAAGCTTGATTGTCGGCAACCGCAGAAAACTAGGAAAACTTTGCATACTGTAAGCACCAAGCTTAGGTCAGCATGAGGAATATGAGGTCTTTTGGAGCTGGTCATAAGGTCCACAAAGCATCACATGACTTGAGAATCGACACCATTAAGTCCTCAGGCAGAAGAAAGTCAGACTGTAAGTATAAGGACAGGCAGAACTAGGTAACAAGGTACAAATATAACAACTTCTTCAATGGAAATATCTGGAAATAATCAGGAAGTTTCTTACCTGAATACACAAATAAAATAAACTTGAAATGTATATCAGCATAAGTCATATGTTTCTAAACATGTATGGTGGTGACCAATTACAGAAGTCAGGGCTACCCTTTTCTGTTGGGAACCATAGCAACAGACCCACACAATGTATGCTGCATAATTGGGACACTCTGCTATACAGACTGTCATTCCCAAATGATATTCAAGTAACACCCCCCCCCCGGTGAAATTCAAGCTACACATGGAGGAGTAAAATTGTTCACCATCTACTCATGGAAATTCATTTTCAATTATCTTAAAGTGCTTTTACTCTGTAACATCATTTTTGACAGCGAGTGAAATCAGAATGCCAGGATTGTTTTAAAAAGTAAATGTATCACTCATCAAAGGCAATTCTGATGTAATCAGCATTGACTTTCTAGGAAGACATTTTACCCATTTAAAAATCCACGTCATGTCCCATTTCCAACACTCCAGAAGGATACACACAATTTGAAAACGACAAAACCACTCCTCAGAAAATCTCCTTTTAAATACTTGTTCTACAGGCTGCTACTCATTGCGTTACTAAAAGGAAAGCTAAGAGTACAATTACCATGACTTGTGGAAAGAGGATTCTGAGACCAGTTTAGTTAGTTCATTGAATATACTTGAATATATTTCTCTTTATCTGATCTTTGTCATAAAGAGACTTAATAACATTACAAAAATAGGATTCATGAAAAATATTTGGGGGATAAAGGAGAATACATGCTCTCTTTTAAAGGGGAGTTTTGATAAGAACACAAATACAGATTTAGAGAACTATTAAAACTCTAGCTACAAAGGAAATGAAAAACGTGCATTGTCTGTATTCCCGTCATCTCCTCAGCTGCCCATCTCATAATACCCTTATTGCAACTGACATGGGGCGATGAATGCAGAAATGTCAGACAAAAAGGAACACGTAAAGATAAAAGGCTATAGGGTAAAGAAAAAAAATCCACAGAACAAAGACCAGACTGCATGCTACTTTTGTTACCATTTTGTTTCCAAAAGCTGCCTAGGTAATAGCTAAAAGCCAGAATTCCACAGAGAAGGGAGCAATCAACAAAGGATCCTGCTGTGTTTAACAAATTATCATGCAGAAAACGATGGATAAAGCTACTACTAAAAATGTACTCAGTGTTCCTCCCTCTGTCTCTATAAATACCTACCTACCCACCTATCTATCTACTTACCAATCTATTCTCTTTTTTTCCTTCTTTCCCTAAACTTCAGCTCCAAATTCACATACTGAACAGCATTAAAGACGGTTGGAGGACTTGCCACTGAGTCGTTACCCCAACATTTCCTATAATATCTACAGCAAGCTTGGAAACCTTGAGAGTCCAGTTGAGCAGGACTCCCTATTGTGCTGCAATTCAGACTGTAACTTAGTGAGCTGAGAACCATGAATATCATCAAACTCACTGCTTCCCCCACTTTAATCAACTCTGTCTCTGTCTCTCTTCTCTGTCTGTCTGTCTCTCTCTCTCTGTGTCTCTCTCTCCCCCGGAAGGAAGGAAGGAAGGAAGGAAGGAAGGAAGGAAGGAAGGAAGGA
>NW_026596117.1:1103970-1162759 GCF_907164565.1 Psammomys obesus | reverse complement strand
GGAAGGAAGGAAGGAAGGAAGGAAGGAAGGAAGGAAGGAAGGAAGGAAGCAAGGAAGCAAGGAAGCAAGGAAGCAAGGAAGCAAGAAAGGAAGGAAACTGCTTACTGCAATCTACCAAAGGAAGAAAATCACATCCAAATAAGTTCACTCTGTTGAGGCATTAATAACATATCTCAGATACATTTCTTTTTGTCACCTGTAGAATACATTTTAGTTACACCAAATTTCACAGAGCAGGGTTTCCTCGCTTAAGAACCCTAAATGCCATCATCAGTTTATTTGGAAGTATTCCACTTCTCAGTTTTTTTTTTTTCAGTTGAGCCATGACACAAATGTTCACTTGCCTTTATTCTCTAATTTTGTTCTACCTTGCACAAAAATCACGCTATCTAATTAAAAAAATATCTGATAAAAATTTCACCAGTACTTTCAAAAAAACTTTAGAAAAAAAGTCTTTAATTTATGATAACAACTACAGAGTTTTCCTCAAGAGAGTTAGCATCCATCATTAGCTGAACTGAAGAGTAATCATCTCTGAAAAATAAAAGGGGTTTGGAAGGTTATGGAGAACATCAAAAGTGTAGAAGAAAAGAAAGAAAGAAAGAAAGAAAGAAAGAAAGAAAGAAAGAAAGAAAGAAAGAAGGAAAGAAAGAAAGAAAGGCAGTGAGTCTCAGCATCTACTTCAATCAAACTTTGGCCAGAGCATGCAGGGAGTCTTATGGAAGAAGGAGTGATAGAAGGACACTGGGGACATAGGAGCCCCACAAGGAGAGCCGACAAAGATAAAGGATCTGAGCCCAGAGAGTCCTGCAGAGATTGATGCACCAACCAAGAACCATGGGTGGAGAGGACCTAGAGCCCTGCTCAGATATAGCCCATAGGCAGCTCAGTCTCCATGTGTGTTCTAGAGTAAGGAGAGCAAAGGCTGCCTCTTTCATGAACTTAGTTGCCTGCTCTTTGATCACTGACCCCTCAAGATGAGCATATGCCAGGCCACAGAGGAAGAGGATCCAAGCAGTCCTAATGAGACTTGATAAGCTAGGGTCAGATGGCAGGGGAAGATAACTTCCCCTTTCAGTGGACTAGGGGAAGGGGATGGGAGAAAAAGGGAGAGTGGGACTGGGAGGAGCTGAGGGAGGGGGCTACAATTGAGATATAAATTGAGTAAATTGTAAAAAAATTAAATTAAATTAAAAGTAATAAATTTCTAAAAAGAAAGGAAGGAGGGAAGGCAGGCAGGCAAAGATAAAATGGCATGAACTATGTTCTCACAGTGCATATTATAAACCCCTATGCATTCCTGATGCCACCTTGGGGAGGAGGATGGAAACTCAATCAAATTCAATTAAACACTTTCCAATGGATGTTAAACAAAACTCTTATAGCAAGTGTCTTCTTCACCAACCCTTCAAATACAATAACCAAATAAAAGTCAGGCAGCAGGTAAAATTAAATGGAATTTTAAAAGGAAATAATATGAGAGTGTGTTTTATATTGATAGCAAAACAAATACAATTGTGGCTCTTAATTAGTTATATACTGAACAGAAGGATAAAAATAAGTTGTATTATTTGCAAGCAAGGAACCAGAATATAAAATCTGAGTTAATTTTTTGTTTCCAATTAAAAGTAGGAACAGAAAGAATAAATCATAAAATATATGAATGCCAAATAAAGTCTTACAAATAAGTTCCTTTTCATATTAGTGATAAAAGAATTGACCTAGCACATAAATTCTTAAAAATCACTGCAATTTATTATTCTGGAATCAGGAAAAGAAAGGGTTGAGGGAAGAAAAAAGAAGGAAAGCAATGAGATTAAAGATATTTTTTAAGCAATATGTACCAGACAAAATACAGTTTAAGATGATAAATACTGTAGACAGAAACATGGCAACTTCATACTGGTAAGGAAAATAGAAGAGTAACAAACTAGAGTAGCCATGAATATAAAGTCCCAATTAGGTAATACATGAGCCAAAATTAAATAAGTACAAAGAGAAAAAAATATGTGTGCATCGATCTAAAGAAAGACCAAGCAAAGAAAATAATATCGAGGACAAAAACTGCGCTTTTAACAAATTTGACCTAATACATAAAAAAATACTTTTCGCAAGCATAGCATGTGCTTTCTAATTATTAACATACACATAGAGCTATTCAAGTCTTCACTTGAATCAGTTTAAAAATACAATCTAAATAAAATACAATTTATTAACTCATAAATTATATTATAATCTTGTAGATTTCAACTGATACACAAGTTATGAATTTTGTGTATATTTGTATATTATAGGGTAGTGGGTGATATTTTAATGCATGTATAAAATGTGTAGTCGTTACAGCAGAGCAATTGTACCCATCACCTCAATTATCTATCATTCTTTGTGTTGGGAATATCAAAATCCTTTATGCTATTTCAAATTTCCAATTAGTTTTTCAGATCATATTCTCTAATCCCAATACAAAAAAAAAAGTTGTAATTAAAGGGGTGGGATGTAAGTCAATTCTAAAATCACTGTAAGACCCTGAGTTGGGTCTTCTGCACCTTAAAAAATAAGAATCAAAAGATAACAAAATAAAATCTATGCATCTAACTGAAAGCTAATAATACTGCTTACAAAAACCAATTACTCAAAGAGGACAAAGATAAAATTATGAAATAACTAAAGCTATAGATGAAGAAATGACCACATAAAGCAGGGGTTCTCAACCTGTGGGTTGTGAGCCCTTTGTGAGTCGAATGACCCTTTCACGGTGTCCCATATCAAATATCTTTCATATCAGGTATTTACAATACCATTCATAAAAGCAGAAAAATTATAGTTATGAATTAGAAACAAAAATAATTATACTTGGTGGTCACCACAACATGAAGAACTGTATTAATGGGTCGCAGCATTAGGAAGGTTGAAAATCACTAACGTAACGTCATATTGTAAACGGGTAAAGAGGTGGCAAAAGTCTACAACTAGAGAGCCCTCTGGCCCGAAGGGAGAATCTGTAACTGTTGTTTTGATAAATGGACATATAGCTAGCTTCCTTGTAAATATCCATGTTTATATTCTGAGACGTGTGCTGCTTGCAGTCATGAACTAAGAAGCTTTTTCTGTAGTTAATGTGGAGACTTCTAACTAGTCAAAGCTTTAAGAGTAAGTGACTGCTCTGGAAACAACCTAGATGTCACTCAACCAAAGAATGGATAAAGAAACTGTGGCACATTTACACAGTGGAAAATTGCTCATCTATTTAAAAAAACAAACAAAAAAAACATGAAATTTGAAGGTAAATGGATGGAACTAGAAAAAAAAATCATCCGAAGTGAAGTAATCCAGATCCCGAAAGACACACATAGTATGTACTCACTTATAAGTAGATTTTATCCATATAGTACAAGATAAGCATATTACAAACACAGACTCAGAGAAGATAAGTAACAAGAAGGATTCAAGGGAGCATACATAAAACTCACTCAGAAGGAGCAATAGAATAAACAGAGGTAGTGGCTGAAGAGAGGAACAGGTAGGAGAGAGGATGGAGAGAGATAAGAGGGTGGAGATCAGACCTGGAGAGAACATGGGTGAGAGGACAGAAGGCCTGAAGAGTGGGTGGGGGTTTCTCTAACAAGCTGGAGATCTAAGTAGGGGTAAGCTCCTGGGAGGAGATGAGGTGGGACTCCTTGTAGCAGAGACCATAGTGACTGAAGAGGACACCCTCTAACTAGACTAGTTTCTTAACTGAGGGAATGGAACACCAACCCACCCATAAAAACTTTGTGAAGTGGAAGTTTCTGGTTTCTTTGAAGACTCAGTTGAATCATGTGACGTTTTGCTGGAGGCTGGCTTGGGAGAGAGTACATGATGTTTTTGCTGTGAACTCTCTCGTACACGGGGCATGACTTTAGCCAGCTGAGAACATCTGTGGGTGTACTCTGAAAAGGGGAGATATATAGAAGCTCACAGACAGTCTGACATTGCTTTTTGGATGGACATCTCTGTGCTGATCTTTATTCTTCGACACTTGACTTTGCAGAGAAAAATGCTCCAAAGAACTTCTCAGGGCAATCCAACTGAGTCTTTTGGCTTTTGCTGATTCATGTTGACCTCTGGACTGGACTGCTGGTATCCTGAGGACTGTCTCATTTACCCTAATCAGCAGGAAGTAGATAAAAGAGAACTACAGCTCTTTTCCCTTTTCCCCTATTTATCTCTTACCTAAACTTTCAGGGGCAATGAAAGGGGAAGTAAAGGTGCTTAAGAACTTAATTAAAGTAAGTTTGGTGAAAAAATCTACAACCTTCCTTCTTTCCTACTTCATCTTTCAAATTTATTTACCTTTTTCACTTCCAAAGTCTCATCATAAGGGTTTCCCCTTATGAAATGGCACTCTGTCTAGTCTCAGCCTCAAGGACTCCTGATGTCGTACATATTTTTGGTCAGAGATGCAGCTCAAGTTGTTTTGCATGTACAACACTGCTCTCCTTGAGATAAGTTGTGAGACTATTTTAAAGAAGTAACAGGGAAAAACTATTCACTGTTCTTAGTAGTAAATTGGTAATCAAATCTCATGCTTCAAGAAATAAAGTAATTACTGCAGGATTTAGAAAACAGAGCCTACTTCATCCATAAACAGCAGTGTCTAAGTCACTGGGGGCTTTGTGTATAAATGTGGGTATGCATTTAAGTATGATTGATGTGTTTGTGAGAAAGAGAGGAGTATGTATATTAATAGAGACATTGGTATGAGAAAAAAAAGCTTTTTTCTCTTAAAGTTCTGATACCATTCAGAAAAGGAAAAAAAAAAAAAGGCCTAGATTACATAGGATTGTATCAAATCTGTTCAGGAATAAAAAAAGAAAAACTAGATTTTCATTCTTTATTCATATCTACTTTTCTCACTAGAAAATAATCTCTTTTGAAGCTGTGCTAAGTTCACAATTGCCAGCCAACATTCATAAAAAGATGGCTTCTAGAGAAAACACTTATTTCTCCCTTTATGAATTAGATACATTTGACAGTTTGGGGACAACTCTTAACGTTTTTTTCACTGTATTGCCACTTCATAAGAAACTCTTCACAAGATATATGATGATATATATATATATAATCTCCTCATATTCTCCCTCTCTAAGTTGGGATGGGCAGAAGGGCTTCTATAAAGGAAGATGAAAGGAAGGGCCAGTCTGCCAGCCAAAACCTGGTGACATGAGACTACACCAACAATAGTCACAAGCACATTTGTGGAGTGGACTTCAAGAAGTGTGATCCTTGAGCACTCAAAGGGATTTGGAGAGCTGTCATAAAGGAGATGTGTAGATTTATGCATTCTGTTCTAAGTATTCTTAGGAATGCCCCCAACACAGTATCCTATACAGCTATCTAGAAAACACAATGAGTACGACAATTTACCAAACAAGTTCTATACACTGGTAACCTGTGAAACTGTTACTAAAACAAATTTACACTCAGTATGGTTGAAAATTGATTATCAATGATATATATATATAAAACTGTTTCAAAAGCCACCACTGCCAGTATTTTTCTCATAGTGAAAACAAGCTTTTAATGCTGGTTTTAATTCAGCTACATAAAGAATCATTTAAAAAGCACAAGTCTTTTTTTTTTTTTTTTTTTTTTGGTAGAGTTCTTGTTTGAGTTGTAACCTCAAAGCTGTCAGTGTCTTTCCCCATACAATTACCTACTTCACAATTGCATTAAGTTGTATTTTGTAACGGAACCAGATTGGTGTTTCAAAACTTAGGTAGGTAGATTTTTTAGTTTGGAATGAGGCCAGATGGTACGGTGGTTTGAATGTGAATGGCCCCCATGGTTCAAGTGTTTAAACGCTTAGTTTTATCAGGAAGCAGCACTAGTTCAAAAAGCTTACACTGATTAGGATGTGTGGCTTTGTTGAAGAAAGTATGTCCCTAGAGGTGGACTTTGAGGTTTCAAAAGCCAATGCTAGGCCCAGTCTCTCTCTCTCTCTCTCTCTCTCTCTCTTTCTCATTCTGTGTGTGTGTGTGTCTGCAGATCAGAAAGTAGCTATCACCTATTGTTCTAGCACCATGCTTCTTGCTACCATTCTTCCTGCCATTATGACAATGGACTGATCCTCTGAAACTGCAAGTAGCCCCTATTAAATATTATCATTTATAAAAGTTGATAATGAGAATTAAGAATTCCCCCTATTATTCTCCTTGTTATTTAGCTTGTTTAGGTCTGTGGATTTTAGTATGGTTAGCCTATATTATATGGATAATACCTGTGTATAATGAGTATATACCTTGTGTGTCTTTCTGCTTCTGGATTACCTCACACAGAATGATCTTTCCTAGTTCCATCCATTTGCCTACAAATTTCATCATTTCCTTGTTTTTGTATTCCATTGTGTAAATGTACCACGATGTCTGTATCCATTCTTCAGCTGAGGGACATCTAGGCTGTTTTCAGTTTCTGGCTATTACAAGTAAAACTCCTATGAACATAGTTGAACCATTCATATGTCCTTGTTGTATGGTGGAGCATCTTTAGGATATATGCCCAGGCCTGGTATAACTGGGTTTTGATGTAGAGCTAGTCCCAATTTTCTGAGAAAACACCAGATTAATTTCCAAAGTGGCTGTACAAGTTTGCACTCCCACCAGCTGTTGTGCCTAGATCGTGAGACCTCAAAAGACTACCAGGAGTCGTGTCCGTTGCAAAACACATGAGGATCTTTTTATTACAATCTATAGCGTGGCCTCACACCCTCACCGCTGCAGTGGTTGAGCACAGAGAACCTCTTGCTTAGGATAGGTGGTTGATTTTAAGACTCCAGTCCCTCTCAGCTTGCCCAAAGAAGGGGAATTCCTGCCTGGCAAGTGCCAATTGGTTGAAACACAAAAGGGTTGTATTTTGAACATATTGGCTATAGGAAGGCCCCCAAACCATTAATGGTCTGGCTTCCTTTGTTTGGCTGTCCTAGGTAAGAGGGGTGATCTGGGCCAGTTTCCTAGCAACTGTACCTCTAGTGGGCAGGAAAAGAATGCAGTAAGGTTAGTTCCTCCCCGCAGGTGGCTGGACATGTCTCCACCTTTCTGGCCTTTGTTCAGGCTTGTGGTTTAAACTTTAATTCAATAACTCAAAAAAACTAATTTTTAATTTTTTGGTCTCTCACACAATGGAGGAGGGTTCCCCTTTCTCCACATCCTCTCCAGCATGTGTTGTCACTTGAGTTTTTTTATCTTAGCCATTCTGATTCGTCTAAGATGGAATCTCAGAGCCATTTTCATTTGCATCTCTCTAACTAAAGACACTTAGTATTTCTTTAAGTGTTTCTACACCATTTGATATTCTTCTGTTGAAAATTCTGTTTACCTCTGTACCCCACTTTTCAATAGAACAGTGACTAAGACAGATGAGAACAATGTATATTGATATACATCTTCCCTACTAGACTGTAACTACTTAAAGGCCAGGGCTACACTCTAATTCCTTTTCGAATACTGAGCGATAGTCCTGTGACCTAGACAGTCAATAAAATAAAGTGCTAATAACTTCAACTAGTGGCATTAATAACAATCTCTGGTTGTCGGCTATTAATAAAGATAGGTTGAGTCCAAGGAACATCGAGCTCATTTTTAGCTGGGAATTGTGTAATTAAGCTGACCATTGTGGCCCCTCCACTTTGTATTGCACTAATGTGAAAGAGGAAAGTTAACTGTCAATACCACAAAAAAATAAAATATATGAAATGAAATGAAAAATAAACTTAATAGGAGATCTACAAAAAAGATATTTTCACAAATAGGTACTCATGTTTTCTTGTTAATTTAGTTTAAGGCAACTCTTCATGGAGGTTTTTACCAAAAAAAAAAAAACAACAACAAAAAAAAAAAAAAAACAGAATTCTGGCCAGCAATAAATACTTTAACAGCAATTAATTTCGTCTTGTTGACATTTCCAAGGTAGTACTGTTTTTTTTTTAATTGCTATTAAAAATGCGAGTCACAGTCAGTAAAATGTGAACAATGTTGTAAATTAGATGAAATGGAAATAACATAGAATACACAGGAGTCTATTTCATAAATGATCAGAAAAATAATACAATTTAATGTACCAAAATAATTCACTCCTTAACTCACCAAGGACAACTTGCAGAGTGGATTCTAAATGTGTAGAATAGTCAATACCGTTGCTAAAAGATAGCTGATAGATGGATGGATGGATAGATAGATAGATAGATAGATAGATAGATAGATGTCAAATAATGTCCCCATAATTCCTTAGACATATGTAATTTTTACGTAAATATAGCTCCAATTTTATTTATTGCTGGCATATAATATTCCAGTTTGGTCATATTAGGAAAATAGAATTCAAATGAGTGAGGGGAGAAAAATATTAATTTGCTAATCTTTGCTGATAAACATTTAAAAACAGTCAAGAGTAGCAACCAAGTATCCAAAATATCTGGTTTATCTGTCTTCTAAAATATAGAATAAAATAAATGCATATTAAAAACAAGTCAGCTAATATTTACTAAGGAACTTCGCTCTTTCTCTCTTTATTTTTCTCTCTCTCTTCTCTCTCTCTCTTTCTCATTGTCTCACTTTATTAAGTTAAAAGTAAAATTAACATAGCTTTTGACAAATGGAGAGGCAAGTCCTGAGGTATGGTATGCATGGATGAGAAAGAGGAAGTCCCTACATCATAAACCATGGCTTCCTCTCTCTTGTGCTTTCTCTCAGAAAATTCCATCCAGAAAAAAGTTGGTCCAAGCTGACATTTTCATATTTAAAATACATTCAGTAAATAATATCTCTCTCCAGATACCATATTTTAGTTCCTGAGGGAAAAAAAAAAGAATAGTAAACCACATTTTAGTATATCTCAGGTGTCTCCTTCATATTGATGTTTTTGTGGAAAAATATTTGAGGATCTGGAAAGATGGCTCAGCGGTTAAGATCAGTTGTTGCTCTTGCAGAAGACCAAAGTTCAGTTGCCAGCACCCACATCCTGTCTCACAGCTAACTTCAGTTCCAGGGATCTAGCATCCTCTTCTGGCCTCTGCAGGTACAAGACATTCAGTGCTCTTGCATACATGCAGACAAAACAATCATATACATAGAATTGTATGTATATGATAACTTTTAAAAATCTTTGAGATTCCTTTGTTAAGATATAAATTATATGGCTTACCCTTATTCCTGGAACCAACTCAATAAATAGGAAATGAAGAAAAGTATGAATAGAGTAGACATTCAATAAATATTTCCAGTTAACTATAGAAGGATGAAAAAGTTGATCATAACCAGTACACTTTTTAAACTCCTAATTGTAATGGTGTGATACAAACTTATACTCTTATTATAAAGTCATACTGACTGGCTTAATAAAGCGCTCAAAACCTATAGAAGGGTAGAATGGCATAAGTTGTGAGACTCATACTTTTCATGGGCTTACAGACCATAATATGCTTATAAAATAATCAATGCACAGTTGACTCAAGAATCCTATGCAGCTGCCAGGTAGACTAGGCAGCATACAGAAAACACTATTGGGATGCCTCAGATATTTATTTCAGTGATTTGTGAAATTACAGAGAGAAGCTGGTACAGTCCCTCAAAGGCAGAATGAGGCCTGATCTGTGACTGTGGAGAACTACAAAGTTGGGAGCCAGGGCAAAGGCCAACAAAAGAAAAGGGGGACATATGAGTCAAAAGTTGCTGAAAAAGTCTTATTTTAGAGAACTTTAGAACATAAGGCTAGAGTTTGACTTAGAAAGACCTCTAACATACCCCGCAAAAGTATTACTTAGCAAACCGTAACCAAATCAGTTACTGAATTATCTTCAATTTGGTATAAACAGGCAGGACAGATTTTTATCTCAGAACACTAGTATTCTTTACAGGGAAAGCATTTTCAAACTAATATGCTAAAGCAAGTTTATCAAACAAAAGAAAATAGCTACTGACAAATATAAACTGATTAAAAGTTAAGATAAGAATTACAATATTTACACAATCCCAAACAAAATATAACCCTTCTCTCTGTGTATTTCTTTTCTAGAAAACAAAAATAAATAATAGCAAAAAGGGAAAATCTTAAAGGAAGTTACCGTATCAGGCTCACTGTGTGTGAGCAACCGAGAGCCAGCGGCTGTCAATGTCATTTCAGTCACTTTGCCCGTGTAGACCCACTCTACCTCACACTGATTGGAAGGTTTTCTAATTTCAGCTGCCGGTTACTGTGCTCACTCAGGCATCCTCCTTCTATACATGAGTTCTTCCTTATTCCAAGGTCACTTTCCCCTTCCATCCCTGCCTTCTATTTGGCTGTGAAATATCCAGGTGTTCTGGATTATTAAAACATGCACACCACAGCCTACACTGCTTGAGAAAGATGATATTCATTTTTCAAGGGGTTTTACATCCCACAGTAAGCTACTTGTGTGATGATCCATTTTCATTTTTAATTAGGATGTCCTCTGAATTCCCTTTTTGCTCTTGCAGATGAGAAAAAAAATTAATCAAGAAATGTTTTGTGCACTCAGAAACAATCAAATCGCAATTCTTGTAAGGCTGTTATCGAAAGGTAAGGATCTGGAATTCATGGTTAGGTTTTAAGATTTTCAAAGGCAAATTCTCACTCTAAATGTAAAACATGCCCGATAAGCCTTATTATATGAAGTTGAAATAGTGATTTTTTTTTTTAAGAAAGGAGATGGATTCCTTGGTTCTGGTTATAAAAATCTGGTATCAACTTAACAGGGTGTCCATTATCAAGAGTGATTATGATAAGTGCTGCCTTGGAAGCAAGCAAATCCTGAGACATAATTGGATTTGCTAAATCCAGACTGACTTTAGCTTTGGTCCTGGCACCTGCAACAAGAAAAGACAGCTGTTCTGGACAACCACCAAGCAAATACTATTAAGCTCATTTCCACAAACCTTTTGGCTATGATCAAGTGAAGTATCAGTTTAATCCATTCTATTTCTTCTGTCAAGAGACTTCCTCTGCCTTGCCCTGCTACTTAGAGAGGTTATAGGGTTGGATTTGGCAAGCCAGACATCTCTTCAATCTTACACAGCTCTGTGTTTTCTTTATGATCCGGGTGAAATGATATGATAATGACAGTAATACCTGGGGTGGATGGATACCTCAACCCTAAGGAGCTCAGGGGCTTCACTGATTCTTATCTAATTGATCCTCACCACATGCTTTGTGAGGAGGCAAGTGGCATTATCCCTGGTTTACAAACAAGAAAAATGAGGCAAACATGGTGAACCTGAGACCACTTAGGAAGCTGTTTTGGAGGAAATATTATAGCCAGGACTTCTCATCCTTGATATGATGCTGTGATTAAAAAAAAAATAACGGTCTGATAAAATTGTCATCATTGCAAGATTTCTGATAAAACTGTGAAACTGTGAAACATCAGTATTTGGCAATTGCCTGAGATTGCTGAGGGAGCATAAATCAACTAGAGGGGAATAATAAACAGGGCAATTAGGTATGTGACTGTATGCCACCCTCAAATGATCTATAAATTCTTTTTATTTGCATGTGTTCACCCCTATTTTGGATGAAGTTCCAAATGAATTGAAAAGGAGAAATGTGTCAGTAACTTATGGATTCTTTTATGCATGACTCAAAAGATGTCACAGATGACTTTGCATGCATAAGATCACACATTCTATAAACAGATTAGTGCTTATTGTTTAAGCCTCAAGATTTTTACATCTTTAAAAAGTACTTGGAGCAAAGAAATCATTTTCCCATATTATGGAAATAAAACAACCTAATAGATGCTTTTAATGAGCTTTAGATTATTATGAAAGGAAAAAAATTACATGATTGAAATGTTAGCCAGGGTTAAGGTAAATTAACTATTCATTAGCATTTGCTACACATGGTTAGGCATTTCCAGAAAGATGACACAAGAGACAGGTACATTGTAAGTGAACAAGATAGTCAAGAAGTAACCTTTTAATGCCAGGAATAAAAGCCATTTGGGCAAATTGTAAATACACTAGGAGTTTGTCAAGGAATGAGTAAAAACCCGAGAATAATGGAGACAGTTAAAAGTCAACTTATTTCCAGATTCCACTTATTACCAATAAAGCTGCTATGAACATCGTTGAGCAAATGTCCTTATTGAATGGTGGGGCATCCTTTGGGTATATGCCCAGAAGTGGTATGGCTGGATCTTGAGGTAATACTATTCCTAATTTTCTGAGAAAGTGCCAGATTGATTTCCAAAATGGTTGTACAAGTTTGTACTCCCACCAACAACCAACAACGAAGGAGAGTTCCCCTTGCTCCATATCCTCTCCAGCATGTGTTGTCACTTGAGTTTTTTAGTTAGCCATTCTAATGGGTATAAGATGGAATCTCAGAGTTGTTTTGATTTGCATTTCACTCATGACTAAGGATGTTGATCATTTCTTTAAGTGTTTCTCTGCCATTAGATATTCCTCTGTTGAGAATTCTACACCTAGCTCTATATCCCATTTTTAATTGGATTATTTAATTTGTTGGTGTCTAATTTAATGAGTTCTTTATATATTCTGGATATTAACCCTCTATTGGATATAGGATTGGTGAAGATCTTATTCCAGTCTGTAGGCTATTGTTTTGTTTTTATATCAGTGTCCTTGCTTTACAGAAGCTTTTCAGTTTCACGAGGTCCCACTTATTGATTGTTGATCTTAGAGCCTGTGCTGTTGATATTCTGTTGAGGAAGTTCCCTCCTGTGCCAGTGAGTTCAAGGCTCTTCCCCACATTTTCTTTCAACAGATTTAGTGTGTCTGATTTTATGTTGAGATCTTTGATCCACTTGGACTTTAGATATCCCTCAACAGAGAAATGGTTACAAAAATTGTGGTACATCTACACAATGGAATTCTACTCAGCTATTGAAAACAAGAAAACTTATGAAATTTGCCAGCAAATGGATGGAACAAGAATTGATCATCCTGAGTGAGGCATCCTGAGTGAGAAAGACAGGCATGGTATACACTCACTTCTAAGTGTATGTTAGCCAAATAATATAGGATAGCCATCTACAGAACTAAAGAAGCTAACACTAAGGAGGACCCTAGGGAGGATGCGTAAACTCAGTCAGAATGGCAAACAAGATAGACACCAAAAGTGGTGGAAGAGAGAAAACAGGGTGGGAACTTACTATAGAGGGTCCTCTGAAAGGATCCACCCAACAGATGATCAAAGCAGATGCTGAGACTCAGAGCCTAACTGTGGGCAGAGCGCCCCTGGGAATCTTATGGAAGAAGACAGAGGTGGGATAGAGAGATACGGAGGGGACAGGAGCCCCACAATGAGACAGACAAGGCTAAAGAATCTGAGCCCAGGAGGTCCTGCAGAGACTGATGCACCAACAGAGGACCATGCACTGAGAGGACCTAGACCCCTGCTCAGATGTGGCCAATTGGCAGCCCAGTCTCCATGTGGATCTCTGAGTGAGGAGAGAGGGGCTGCCTCTATCATAAACTCAGTTGACTGTTTATGATCACTCGCCCCTAATGATGCAGCCTTGCCAGGCCATGGAGGAAGAGGATCCAGGCAGTCCTGATTAGACTTAACAAGCTTTGGGCAGATGGCAATGGTGGAGAATTCCCCTTTTCAGTGGACTAGGGGAAGGGGATAGAGGAAAGAGGAATGGAGAGTGGGACTGGTGGGAGTTGAGGGAGGGGGCTTCAATTGGGATACGTAATGAATAAATTGTGAGGAAAAGAATTATTTTTTTTAAATGTCAACTTATTTGCTTACTCTCAAATGTTGCCTAAATTTAGTCAAAACCAACTACTTTTAATGGTGAGGCCAGTAGATCAAAGAGTAAATGAACACTCAAAAAAAAAATAGTTCAGCATTTTAAGAACTTCTTCATCTAATATATCCTGAAATGTGGTAAAGATAGCCCTATCTTAAACATGAAGGCACCAAGATCTGAATACGAGGAACCACTCATTGCCCTCCTAGACAAGTGGACTAGCCTCTTGATCATTGGTATATTTTTCTGTAAATTGCAGATAATTATGGCCCTCTTGTCTTTCTCACAGTTATTAATAAAGAGGTAATAATGTAAATAAATCCATCAATAACTTATAAAACTCCATATCAGTATGCCATTCTAACAGCTCCTATGGTACAACCTAAATATTTTGCTTTGATACCATCGCTCACACTCCATGCATTTAAGAACTTTCAATTGGTATGGGAAAAGAAAGCACCTTGAACAGAACTATTCACACATTTCAGCTCCAAGTGTTTCCTTCTGCAGTCTGTGTACTAGCTGACCTGCACCTTCTACAATGGCTCCAGAAAAATATATCCTAAGACTCAATTCAGTGTGTCTTCTCAGATAAATACAGCGCATAGCTATCCCGTTTACTTTAGTTGAACCCTGTGTTCATATAAAGTATTTTATTAACTTAGCCATGAATAATATAATATTCTAAAGTTGGTTTTGTTTTCGGTTTTTGTTGTTATTGCTGCTACCGCTTTGGTGGTTTCGGTGTTTTTATTTTTGCTTCTTTTTTGTTTGTTTGTTTTTGTTTTGAGTCACGGTGTAGGTGAGGTGAGCCTTGAACTCAAGATGATCCTCCCACCTCAATTTCCCATGTGCTAGTGAAGGCATGAGCCATAACGCCTGGCAGTGTTCTTGGTATTCCTGTTCTGTTTAGCATTGTTCTACTGCTGCTACGCTCTTTTACTCATACATAATTAAAATATCCTCTTGTTCATGTCTCATTTTCCCATAATAGATTATATGTAAATTGCGAATAGCAGGGATTATGCCCTCCAGCTCTTTGTTTCTCCTTTGTCATTGAAGTAGGAGGCCTAGCCAAATCTATTTTCACTGCCACACTGACTCTGTTGCATAGCTATCAACTTACCCCACACTGTGTGGATTCTGGCCTCAAGCCACAAACCACTGCAGTTGAGCCCTGCCTACCCTGTGCAAGAAATCAGTCACTTTTGTATACAGGAGGGCTACTGATTTTATTTTTTAGTTAATTTTGTATAGAGCCACTTTGCTGAAGGTGTTTATCAGCTGAAGGTGTTCTCTGGTTGAATTTTTGGGGTCGCTCATGTATACAATCATCATATCATCTGAGAATAGTGATACTTTGACCTCTTCCTTTCCATTTTGTGTCCCCTTGATCTCCTTTAGTTGTCTTATTGCTCTGGCTAGGACTTCAAGTACTATGTTGAAGAGATATGGAGACAGTGGGCGGCCTCGCCTGTCCTTGATTTCAGTGGGATTGATTTAAGTTTCTCTCCATTGAGTTTGATGTTGGCTATAGGCTTGCTGTATATTGCCTTTACTATGTTTAAGTATGTGCCTTGTATCCCTGATTTCTCCAAGACTTTAAATATGAATGGGTGTTAGATTTTGTCAAATGCTATTTAGACATCTAAAGAGATGATCATGTGGCTTTTCTCTTTCAATTTGTTTATATGGTGTATTACACTGATGGATTTCCTTATACTGAACCACCCCTGCATGCCTAGCATGAAGCCTACTCGGTCATAATGAATGATATATTTTATGTGTTCTTTGGTTTACAAGTATTTTATTGAGTATTTTTGCATCAATGTTCATAAGAGGGATAAGCCTGAAGTTCTCTTTTTTTGTTGGGTCTTTGTGTGGTTTAGGTATCAAGGTGACTGTGGCTTCATAGAATGAGTTTGGTAATGTTCCTTCTGTTTCTATTTTGTGGAATAGTTTGAAGAGAATTGGAATTAGCTCTTCTTTGAAAGTCTGGTAGAATTCTGCACTGAAACCATCTGGCCATGGGCTTTTTTTTTTTTTTTTTTTTTTTTTAATCAATCCTCATTCAGAAAACAAACAGGATAGACATTGAAAGAGGGAGAAAACAGGGAATAGATTAGGAGCTTACCACGGAGGGCCTCTGAAAGACTCTATCCAGCAGGGTATTGAAGCAGATGCTGAGACTCATAGCCAAACTTTGGGCAGAGGGCAGGGAATCTTATGAAAGAAGGGGGAGATGAAATACATGGAGGGGCAGGAGCTCCACAAGGAGAGCAACAGAACCAAAATATCTGGGCCAAAGGGTCTTTTCTGGGCCTGATACTCCAACCAAGGACCATGCATGAAGATAACCTAGAACCCCTGAACAGATGTAGCCTTTGGCACCTCAGTGTCCAACTGGCTTCCTTCGTAATGGGAACAGGGACTGTCTCTGACATGAACTCAGTGGCTGGCTCTTTGATCACCTCCCCCTGAGGGGAGAGCAATCTTACCAGGCCACAAAATATGACAATTCAGCCACTCCGGATGTGATCTGATAGACTAAGATCAGAAGGAAGGAGAGGAGGATCTCCCCTATCAGTGGACTTGGGGAGGGGCATGCGTGAAGAAGGGGAAAGGAGGGTGGGATTGGGAGGGAAGTAGGGAGGGGCTTATGGGGGATACAAAGTGAATAAAGTAAAAATAATAATAATTTTAAAAAGTAAAAATATATATATTATATATTTTATATATACATATATGCATGTAACAATAATAAAAAGAAGCAATGAGAAAAAAGTGAATAAACTGTAATTAATATATAAAATTAAAATTAAAAAAATAATTAATTTTTAAAAATCAGCCATAATAAACTCTCCCTTGGTTTGGTTACACCATTCCTCCCTCACCATGACTATGCTTGATGGTGGTCCTCTACACTTTACACAGATTGTAGAATTACATGCCACCACTTTCACTTGCTAGCATCACCAATGGACCCGATAAGCGGGTAGCCTGTCTGACATGATAAAAATAGCCACAAAGCTCAACATACATTTTCACTATCTCTTCCAGTATTTACTTACTCCAGATCAAGAAACAATAACTGTCCACTCTTCTTTGTCCCATGACACAAAAAAAAGCCCTAAGATTTTGACAAGACTAAACATAGAGCGTCTAGAACCCCACAGAGTTTGTTACTATCTGCATATATTACATGTAAATATATTCCTAATGTAAGCTGCTTGCTCTGTATAATGTTCTGTGTATCTATTATGAGGACTAACCATTTGGAACTGAATAACCAATCTGTATGCTTTTCCCTGGGGAAGACTATTTTTCCTAATCTCAGAATTCCTAAGTTGCCTATAGTTCTTTTTATTATTAGAATTAATTCAATATTTTCTTTTTACTTTTTAAATAGCCACTAGAAAACCTAGTGTTAATACATCGTGTAAAGTTTATCTTAAATTGGTATTGCAGCTCTAAACAAATTTGCACCATGTCTAACTGATTACCTTCATTTTGCTGTTTCATGCTCCCCTAGATTCTTGAGGAATTGTTCTGGCTTCAAGATGAGGAAATCAAGGGATTTCAAAGTTAATTGAGTGATTTACTTAATATCACATTTTATTTGTCTTTATAATATCACTTTTATTTGTCTCTCACCATAGCCCATGTTGAACAATTGGTTGACTGGTTGATTGATATGAATATTCACTTCTCCAATTATCTGCCCAATTAAAGATAGTAGGGAATTTAGGCAGAAGTTGTACAAGAACCAATTTTGGTTATCTTTAAGACAAGATCCAAATTGGAACAATCAGTAATATGGCAAAGCTATGAAAAACACAAATTTGGTCACAGAGTAATGGAAACTCAACATGGATACAGATATTAAAACTACCCAAAGCACTGGATCCCAAACAAAGAACAATTATTTATTACAAAACTGTGGATACAATTATTTATTGAATGCTTTAAAAGGGATTTTTCCAGCTGACTCAAGGTCCTGGCCAAATATCCTCCATTAGAATAACAGAACCAAAGTATCCGGGCACAGGGGTCTTTTCTGAGACTGATTCTCCAACCAAGGACCATTCAGGGATATTATAACCTAGAACCCCTACTCAGATGTAGCCCATGGCAGATCAGTATCCAAGTGGGTTTCCTAGTAAGAGGAACAGGGGCTGTCTCTGAAACGAACTCAGTGGCTGGCTCTTTGACTCTCCCTCCCTCCTAGGGAGGAGCAGCCTTACCAGGCCACAGAAGAGGACAATGCAGCGAGTCCTGATGAGACCTGATAAGCTAGGGTGAGATGGAAGGGGTAGAGAATCTCCCCTATCAGTGGACTTAGAGAGGGGCAGGAAGGAAATGAGGGAGGGAGGGTGGGGTTGGGAGGAAATGAGGGAGGGGGCTACAGCTGGGATACAATGCAATAAAATGTAATAAATGTTAAAAAATAAAAATTTAATTAAAAAAAGAATAATGGGAAGAATATGAAGATACAATCTGTACATGGATCTCTGCTCCACTGGGTGGTCCTGACATCCACTTTAGAAGAATAACTTTATCTACAACTATAAAATGACAAGAGTAAGACCAATAAATGAGACTTCTGGAATTATGTCATTCAAGGAAAACCTGTCATGAAAAAAAATCCCTGAGTGAATAATATTCTGGTGTATGAAATTCTATAACTGAATTACTGATCAAAGTTAATAACAAGCTCAAAGAAATTCCTGGAACTAAACTTTTCCCCAAATACGAAATTTCCCAGACTCTCTGTATGACTGCTAGAGAGTGCTCTGTCTCTCTGTCTTTCTGTCTCTCTCTATCTCACATACACACACAAGTATACATGTACACATACACATACGATATACCTACAGTTGCTTTTTTGGGACAGATTTCTACGAAATGAATTAATGAATGAATGGGTGAGTAAAAAATCAGATTACATATCATTCCATAGAGTAATGCTGGATGAGATTCTCTTTGATAGGACTATCTGTGTCCAGAAGTGTAAAAATAGAAGAGAACTTGATACTTTTGAGTGCAGTGGAATCACTTTCCTGAGTAATCCAGACAAGATTTCTGAGGTATGCCCTCTTCCCACAGGATCTTACTCTTAGCTAACTTTTAGTTAAAACATAAGTAAACATAGTTAAGATGCATTTTTCACAAAAGTTATTTATATTTTCATAAGAAACTCCCAAAGTCTATAAAGATTCATGAGACTTGAGAATGAATTTCAGACTAGGCAGTTATTGTTCTGAAAATATGGACACAGAGACTACTCATCTTCAGGTGGTGCCATTGTGGCTACTGCCCATTCACACTGCAAAGCTTGCTCTCCAGGTCCCACTTCACCATAAATTTATGTGGAAGTTTTAACCCTCTGAGCTGTTTTCTTTGTTCCGTCTATCAAAAAATTTTATTACACTTCTGTTTATTTATTGGGAGGAAAGGTTCATGCCAAGGAAGTCAGAGGACAAATTGCAAGTCAATTCTTCCCATTCACTGTATACGTTCCTGGAATGGAACTTGGGTCATTGGGCTTGGCAGCAAGAGCCTTTACCTAATGAGCCATCTTCCTAGCTTAATCAACAAATATTTGTGGTATATGTCATGTATTTTTGGCTGTGCCAAATCCAAGTAAACATGTTCTCTTTAGGTATTTATAAGTGCTCTATGTAAACTTAAGGAATAGTCAAAATAGGTTAACACTATACCCTTCAAAAGATGATGGCAAATACAGAAAATAAATGACCAACCCCATATCCCCTCTGAGAGCTTCACAAACATCACTGACCTGAGGCCTGAATCTTTCAGCTGTCTTTGAAGCCACTGCTGCTTTTTTTTTCCTCTCTCTCCTGAAACTTTCTCCAGCTGCTGTCGCATCTGTCTGGGATCACAGCAAGCTTGCTTTAATAGCTAGTGTCTGTTATGTTAACTCATGCTGGAGCCTGGCACCTCAACTCTTCTATCAGCTCAGATCATCATCATTGCTACCCAGTCTGACCTCAGTCATAACCAGCAGCTTCCATGTGCACTCCTTGCATGAGGCACAGCTCAGGCAGTAGACAGTCACAAACTACTCCCTGTGGTGGTAGGAAGAGGTTGTGAGCTGCTAAACTCAGTCATATTTTATCAAAGCTTTTGATCTCAGGTTTGATCTTTGCCAAGATCCATGACACAAACAGGTCTCTGCTCACATGGCAACTGGTGCTTACTAACTCGATTGATTTTTTTTCCACATTTAGCCTCATGCTGCTAATACATTAATACCATATAACACAAAACAAAAGGTCAAAGTATATATAGGTGTCTTGTACTAGAGGGCATTTTTTCCATTCCCCCTATTGGCTCAATCCAGAGCTCTACACATTATGAGAATTTCCTTTGTACCTGGCTGAAGGATATCTTTAGATGAGTTTGGGCTTAATATAGGTACATTTTAGGGAAGCCAAAGGAATAAAGAATAATTCCATGTGCACTGGCCATTAAATTCATTAAACAGTACCCAATATTATAAATATAGAACATGTGTAATTGAGCCAGATTTCAATAGGAAGGTATCCCAAAAGTTCATGTTTTCTTCTGTGTTAAATAGGTCTTCTAAGGCAAATGATTTGGCTTGCAGGAGTAGTTGAAACAGTTCTAAGAAGAGAATTCTGGAAACCTAAAAGAAGTAGAAAAGAAAATCAGACACATTGAGTGAAACTAGGAGAACAAAATCATTTCGAACCTGAACACCTAACATGGATAAGGATCATGAACTTGACTCTTTAGAAAACGCAAAGCCCATGTGGTATTGAAGGGTAAGAATGGAAATGCTGGAAACAGGACAGAGCATTTGGACCTGTCAAGTAGGCAGAAATGAAGGAGATGAACTTTTTTCAGGCAAAGGGTCTTGATGAAGACAATCACTCAGGTAAAGTCTAGGGCAGCAGTGGAGGGAGAGAGAGATCACTGCAAATTTAAAACGAAGCAACGAGATATGGCAATCAATGGGAAAGTAAAGAGCAGAGATATATAAACCTACTACAGGGATTCACAGTTGATATCAAAGGGAAAGGTTGCAGCGGAAGCTATCAGACCCTGGAAAATGCTATTAAGAAGATAATTACAGTGGGAAGAACATGTACAAGAAAAACATAATCACATCTTGCTTCAAATATCTACCAGCCTGACCATCACCAGGAATGTTTAGAAAGGACCAAAAGGAGGTCTAAACTCAAGAGCTTTATAGTCTTAATTACATGAGAAAAATAATGGTCAAATAATAATTTAAATCCAAATAAACACTATTGGGATGAGGAGTCAAGCATAAGAATAAGTTAAAGACTTTTCTGTTTTATTTGTTTTTTGTATTGTTTTGCAGTAACAAGAATTAGGAAGAGGAATGCGGGAACATTACAAGAGGGCCTTTCTAAGAGCTGGGTAGCCTGGGATTACATATCCTTTCAGCAATTACTCACAGACCAACTAGTCCCACTGATATATTCACCTGTCTTTATCTTTGCCTAAGTGGCTACTGACTCTTAGGCTTTATTCTTGCCCACTGTGTTTTCTGGGAACTTAATCATCATCAAAGTTGTGCAAGTACAGCATGTTTGTGCAACAACATTGTCACGACAGTTTTCACAGCTTCTCCATCATTTGCCAAAATGTTACCACGTGATCGGCCTAGAACGTGACCTTCCTCATTCCAGAATTATCTTTTCTAAAACTACATGTCAAATCATAATTCTCATATCACTTATATGAATGGACCTATGTGCTATATCTAGCATATGGTATACATGAAGGTAAAAATTTTTGCATCAAATTTAGAATATAAAGTTATTGAGACCCCAAAACCCTCCATGTACTGGCTCTTCTCACTTCTTCAAACTTATCTGGTGATGATGGTGATTCAAGACTCTCCTTCAACACAGGTCTTATTTTTTTTTCTGCAGGCCAATGATTGTTATATTGGCTATCTCTCTGTTTGAAATGTGTGTCAACAAAAATTGAACACACATGGGACAAACATAACTGGCACATGCCTGGCCAGTTCTAGAACTGCCAACTTCACTGCTCATAGGCATCATCTCTTCTGATTAGTCCATCTCCATTTCCTATGAGTACTAAATAGTTTGACTCACACGTCATCAAATCAAAGCTATGTCTAAATATGCCAATTCCCCGAGCCATAAAATAAGACCTCAGTTAAGAACTTCCAGATAACACTGTTTACACTCATAAATAATATATAACAATAATATAAGAGATTTTCTATTCTAAATCAAGGACCAAAAACAGCAAATACATAATATTGGCCATATTTGTTCACAACATGATAAAATCTGGACATGGTATTTTTTTCAAAGTTCTTTGATTCCTCATTGACTAGATTGGAGACTAGAGGTATTTTTGCTTTTTTATTTGTTTGTGTTTCTCTGAACTGAGTTTTAATGAGACCACTCTGCCTCCTGAAAACACTTTCCTTACTTATTACACACTCAGTGGTAAAACGTGTATTCATCAGAACCACAGCTGAGATGCATCTGAGAAAGTGATTTAACGACATTATTGCTGCCTCTGTCTGTGAATTTATTAAAGAAAGCCTGGGCATTATGTGGATGTCTGCCACATCAAGAAGTACTTTGTCTTTCAAAAGTTCAAATGACATTGCTGCATAATGGCCATTTCTGTGATCTGTTCTCAGTCTCCTCACAAGATACTGAAAATAAATAAAATCTAATTAGAACAAAAAGATCAAGCAACACTTAGGCTCAGCATTTCAGTTCAGCAACGACTCCGCTTTATAATTATTTTAAACCATGAGAGTAATTTGTCTTTATTTTATTATAATAACTTACCCACTAGTTAGTGTTCATTGGCCATTTTCCACCTGTCTAAAAATCCCATCGTAAGAGGGTTTCATCATGAAATCTCTTCTTAAATGTCTTGACTGACAACTAAAACAAAGTAGATATTTAAAATAGAACTATTCTATTTTGTGAATTAAGCTTGGTGCACTAAATATACTACTACCACCCAAGCAATGTAACACATTAAAATAATTTCAAAATCATTCATGGTTTCTTTTCTACGTTTTTCCTAGTGAAAAGCAAACGTATAGAGTATCACCTCCACTATAATGATTTTTCTGTCTGTATCCGTCATGCAGACTGAGAAGGACTTGTTTTTTTATTCTCCTTGTATCCTACACATTACACGTGATAGGCATTTAATTTGAATTAAAGTGTGAATCTCACAATACTCTCCTTTTATTTATGAAAAATTAATGAGGCTACTTCAGCTAATTTTATTTTGTTTTCATCTTTGACATTAAAGGCCAGACAACCTTCCTCCATTAATCTGTGTTTATTTTCACATTTCTCTGAACTGTTGATGTTATAAGCAGCAGTAACTTCAGAAATGACAGAAATAAATTATAACAAAGCTGAACAGCCAAGCATCAATTCACAGCTTTTTCTTGAAAAAAAAAATACACCTTCCTACTCTCAAAATTATTACTCTCCCATGAGTAATAATAAAAATAAACAAAGAATAAAATGTAACAAAATATATAGTATCACATAAATATAGCCAACCAATCTATGTCAAAGAAGCAAACACAAGACAATGGAGAAAACAAGTGATACTACCTTAGAGAAGGAGATGTCCACATACAAGAAAATAAAGAATATAGACACTCTTTACAAAGCAAACTCAATGGGTCATAGACCTTAGTATAAACTGTTAAATTACATACAACAACAAAAGCCAAGATGACCTTAGGTGCAGGAATGACTTTCAAAATACACTCCAAAGGCATGATCCATGAAAGAAATACTTGAAATGCTGAAGTTCATTAAGACCAAAGGTTTCCTAAAGAAAGGGAAAATGTCAAAAGAAAAAGAGTACAAACCACAGACTAAAAGATATATATTGACTATATAGAAAAAAACTCAAAGATGATAAAGTCAAGGGATTAAGAAGATAGCCAGTTGGTAAAAAGCTTATGTATAAGCATGAATGTCTGCGATCAGAACCCCAGATCTGTGGTTGGGGGAGGGGAGCATATGCAGCAATGCATACACCTGTAATCTGAGCACTGGGAGAATGAAGACAAGAGGCGATCTTGGCCAGTTAGTCTAAGCAAATCAGTAAGCTCCAGGTTCAGTGAGAAACCTTGCCAGAAAAATAAAGCAGAGAATGGTAGAGGAAGAACTCAATATTGACATCTAGCCTCCAGCTTACAGGTATGTGCACACATGTGCTTTCATAGGAACACACACATGAGAACATATACACAAATACAACACACACACACACACACACACACACACACAAGATACTGAGCAATTCCATTTTAGAATGGATCAAAGGCCTTAACCAAAGTCTCAATGTATTAGTCTTCTTCTGCTGTGATAAAACACCATGACCAAGGTGACTTGCAGAAGGAAGGGTTCATTTTAGTTTACAATACTAGGGGTATCCAAGTCCAATATGAAAGGGAATCATTATCGATACAGCAGGCAGCAGCCATGACATCAGGAAACAATTGAGAACTCCCACTGCAAACCACAAACGGAAAGCAGAAAGAGCTCACAGGCAATGATACAATGCTTTTAAGCCTCAAATCCCACCCCCAGTAATATACTTCCTCTAGCAAGTCCATACCTCCTAAGCCTATGCAAACAGCCCAACTGAGGACCAAGCCTTCAAGTATCTGAGCCCTATGGAAAACATTCACATTTAAACCACCATGTTCAGCTAACAATATCATCAAGTGGTAAAGAAGTATAAGACCTTCATGTCAAATGTCACCAGTGACACACATAATAAGAGTAAAATACCAAAACACAGCTGTTATAATCACCCAAATCCAGAACACTGGCCAACTAACAAATGGAGCAACACTAACTACCCTTTATTGCTGACAGGCATACCAAAAGTCACAGCCACTTCCGAAGACAGTTAGGTCCTTTTTTTAAAACTAAACAAAGTCCTCACAATTCTGAAATTATATGATTTTTTGTTTATACAAAGTTCTGAATGTATATCCAAATAGAAACAAGTGTACCAATAGTTCATAGAAGTTTTATGCATAGTTGCAATTTAAAAAGAAAATAAATAAATCAGAACATGCTCTGATAGGCAAAGGCTCATCAAACAGTATAGGGGCAATGGAATATTATTAAATATCCAAAAGAAAGAAGTATTCAGGACACGGAAAGATGTAGAGGAAAGTCAACTACTTATCAATAAGTAAAAGAGGCCAATTTTGCAACACTAATAATATTCTGAATAAGCCAAAGCTGTGGAGATGGTAAATGATCAATACTTGCTGAAGACTGGGGAACCCAGAGAGAGAAGAATGAGTAGGCAGAGCACAGAGAAGATTTAGCACAATAAGGTTACTGTTTATGAAATATACTTACATCATTATATAATTTTCTTAGCACATGAATATATACTAGCAAGAATTAGCTTTAATGTAAACTTTGGGTGTCTGGTGACAATATGAGATAGTCTATCAGTTACAATCAATATATACCACTAAGATAGGGAATGCTGAAAAAAAAAAAAGAAAGAAAGACTCTCTATGTAGGAGGGTGAAAAATATATTAAAAATCACTGCACCTTCTCAGTTTTTTCTTTAAAACTAAACTGCTCTGAGTCTTAAGTCTTTTTGTAAGAGTAAATATTTAATCAAAAATATAAAATTAAAATATTTAAAGCATCCATTCTTTTAATGAGAGGACAAACATACACCTATAATTATATAATAGAGTAAGATTAAAGAGCAAATAGAATTATTACTTCCCTCTACACTCAATAATCTCCATTTGTTGAAGATTCTGCACAAATAGAACATTCACATGTTGCTTAAAAAAACAGAAAGCAATGTAGTCACTCTGGGAATGTCTCAGGTTTATAGTTACCACAAAACCCAGTAATCTCACTCCTAAAAATTAAAACATCTTTACTGTTTGTTGCCATGATGTGACCAAGCACCTTATGCTTCCACCACCTCTGAGAATGGGAAACAGCCTCATCTTCTTGTCTTCTCCACCATGATGGATGATACTCCCAGAACTTTGAGAAAAAAATAAATAAATCTTTCCTCACTGATGTTGCTTCTATAAAATGTTTTGTCTCAGTGATGAGAAAAAAATAAAAATAGATACCAAGAAATGAGTTTGTCACTGTGATATACCTGACCCTGTGGTTTATGTGTCCTTAGCAATGGTTTGCAGAAGGAATGCAGAAGAGCTTGTAGCTGTGACTAGAGAACCCCTAGAATACTGTAATCATAGTTTAATGGGGCACTCTTGTGGTGGTCCTGAAAACCTGACTGCCAATAGAAAGATGGATAGTGAAGTTTGTTGTTAGGAGGTTTCAAAAGAGAACAACGAGTATGCTATTCATGCTACACTCCAACCAAGAATATGAGAATATGGATATATATATATACTCTTTCTTTGTCCATATATATATATATATATATATATATATATACATACTCTTCCTTTGTCCTCAGAATCTCAGAATTTGAATAAGGCTAAATTTGAGTGTAATGCACTAATTCATTTGGTGGAGGAAAATTAAAGACAGTACAAAATTCAGGCTAAGGATATTTACTGCTTCCTGTGTTTATTGAGATTCATATTTATATTCAAATTAACAAACACAGCAAAAATTAGTTTATACTAAGGCAGGTACAGACAAATCAGCTACCATTGTTAAAGAGATTAGTGAAATAAAAAGGAGGAAGAGCACTCTGCACAGCTTTGTTCCTGTGTAAAATTGTAAACTCATTTGAAGAATTTCATTCACAGGAGACGGAATTTAAAAAAAAGAGTGAGTGTACAGAAAATGCCACACAAAGGTTCCCTGCTTGGACCGTACCATGTGAGGAAATTCCTTTGCCAAGTCAAGCTACCCAGTCAATTGTAGGACTAATGCATCTGTAGTAAAGGAGTCCCAGGCTATCTATTCAGATGGCAGCAGCACTTGGCATCATCCTTCTGGTGATGATTTTGCCAAGATTCAGACTGCAAAAATTATAAGGTTATGGAGATTTAAGACAAGACTCTAGACAAAGAGTCAATGAGACAAAACAATATGTAGAGAGCAGAAAAGACTCTGAAGAAAGACTGTGAGAGACAAATATCGAATGGAGAGTCAAAGAATGTGGCTCACCAACCAAAGAAAGCTGAGCAAGTTGCCCCAGTATGGAAGACATGTTGCTGTAGGCCATAGAACTGTAGAATCATGAGTACCCAGTCTCTTCAGGGCCCAGATAGTACTATCATGTGACCTGGATGCTAGACCTGGAGCTGCAGTATTTGAAACTCTGTCTTTCTTGAATGTCTTCAATTTTTATACACTTAGATACTTTATTATCGCACATTGGAAGTATAAACTTGGACATTTGAGGCTCACAGCTAAGAGTTTGCCTAATGTCTTAGAAGAGACTACAATTTGGACTTTTGAACAATATAAGGACTGTTAAAAGTGTAAGGACTTTTGAAGTCATATTGTATTCACTTTGCTTTATGATATGGCTAAGATCCTATAAGGGCCAGTGGTAGAATGTTATGGTTTGAATGTGAAATGTGCTTGATCCCCAAGTGATGGTAACATAACACAAGGCTGTAGAACCTATGACACATAGGCCTGACATAGCTACTGGGGGCAGCTTTGAGCATTATAGAATTGCCCCACCTCTGATCCCATCATTTTGCTTGCTGACTGATATCATCAGATGAGTTGCTTCACACTCCTGCCATGGACAAGAACCAGCCCTTACTCCTCCCAAGTTGGGTACACTAAAATAAGTCCTTCCCTAGTAGCTCTACCCCATATTTGGACATAGAGATAAGAACAACAAGAAATATATAGCATTTTGGAATAGAGTGAAAAGACAAGCAATTTATGGTGAAAGATAAAAGACTTTTCTAGGAAGAGAGAAGTGTTATATCTCAATGATATGGCATTTCATTAATTGTCTTATTTTTTCAAAAATTATCATGTATTATAATTAAAATGTTTGAAGACTAGGTGTAAATCACACCTACATAAAACTGATAAAAATGTTTTTGAAATTAATTAATTTATATGACTTAAAGGCAAGCCAAGGCTACACAGTAAGACCTTGTTTAAATGTATATTTATATATTTACTTAGATTGATAAATACATAGATAAAATGATATATCTAACATTACAGACTAGCAAATGAAAACTTTAATTTACTTTTCTAGAAAGAAATAAGGCCTAAGTTTTCCTAACTTAAATCAAGATTAATAAAATAAATATTAATCAGATTCTTACATATACAAAGATTAGAAGTGGAACAACACACTGCCAATAATGGGTTTTAAATGAGGGGGGTGTCTCCTACAAAAATAACTGGCTGCTTTTGATGGCTGAGCAGTCAAACAGAGAAAAGTCAAAAAGCAAAATTAGCCATCATTTCAATGTACTTTAAACTCTACAGTCTGATGAAGCTTATAAGAAAGTGAAGTACACAGTGAAAAATAAAAATGCATATCTCTGATGAGTATGAAATATTTATTAGTTTAATCATGATTTCATGGCATGAACTCTACTGGGGAAGAAGCGAGAGAAGGTGAGTTCATTATCACTGACCATCATATCAAGTCCACCAATTAAACAAGCATCTCTAAATCACATAAAAGGAAATCCTTGGTCTACTTGTAGTTAAACGTTATTAAGGTGATAATGATGGGCATGCTAATTGTCCATAACAAGAGGAGACCAGAACACTCTTTGTTCAGTCTCCAGCATCTCATTACCCGGAATTCGCAGACTTCTATAAAAAGCAGTCAGAAGAGCTGAGGGCTAAAGTGATTAATTCATACGAAAAGGTCAAAAGAACTTCAAAGACAATGCACAATTAATTCTCATTAATCTAGTGTCAGAGTATTCAAAATTAGAGCCTTGTTGAAGTAGGGGCAAACCTAGACATTGACATAACCTAGGCACCAATCTATTGCCCTAAATGACAACAGGTATGATTGTTAAGAGGTAGTGTGCAGTGTATAATTTAGAGAAAAAAATCATAAATAATGTACAATGATGGGTTTATTCCTCAATTGTGTGCAAACACAAAAGGATGCTAGTCAAGAATGATTCAGTATCAATAAAACTGACTAATATATACAACACAATACTAAGATCACTCATTTCCAATAAGAAAAACATTCTTCAAATAGTTAAAATATGTACTGCTTCTACTCATGAACTAGAAAATTTGATTTAGGGTTTGACAACTGCTAGGCGAAAAAATTTAAACAAAGGTAAGATTGTGTTTCTTGCATATAAGGCTAATCTGACCTGAATTATAAAAAGTTGAGTTACCATTAGTTCATCCATTAGGTACTGATTATTGCTCTCTTCGGATAAGGTCATTTTCTCACCTTGATCCTTGATAATGAGATGCAGAGTTTAGTTGCAGGTCATATTATATCATCACCTATTCAAAGATTACAATGAATAATAGTATCCTCTAAACAACAAAAATCCTCATGAAAAGATGAACACCAAAGAATCTGGTGGCACAGTATATTATTTTCTTCTGTAAAGTTATATATGGAATTGGATGACTTTCAAGTGCAATTAATTGCACATTAATTTCTGGAAAAGAATAACAAGGTTATTGTTATTAGATTTTTAAAGAGCAGTAGTTGCTCTATTTTCATATTAAACCATTAGTTTATGCTTTTAAGTCAATTACATGTCTAGCGCTATGTAGGCACAGGGATCTTACAGTAAGGAGAAGAGGTCCTTAGTTTTTTGAGAGACCAGCAGCTACAGGTGAAAGACAAGAGTTAACATCTATTTAAACATGTTCTCTGTGACATTCCCCTATTTAGGGAATTTTTCTAAATACCCGGTACAGCTCATAAGGTTAAACCTGCAAGTCTTATAAAGTCAATAAAAGCTCCAAAAGAAATGAAAGTTGCATAATGTGATTTAATATGCAAGGCAGCTAAAGAACATGTTAATTAATAGTCCATTTGATTATTTTCTTGCTATGTTACAGAATAAATGCCCCGGATTGTTCATTGTCAGTAGCAGGGAGTTCTTTGAAATGGATATCAGTTGTTCATTATTGTGCCTTGAGCACAAATAATTTGGTTGGAACATTTCTATGAAATTATAATAAAAGTGATTGGAGAAATAAAATTCTATAATTGATTTCTAGTATCTCTCTAACAATCAAAAAAAAGCATATCTCAGAGCTATGGAACTTTTCTAAAGGGAAG
This sequence comes from Psammomys obesus, assembly GCF_907164565.1. Classification (NCBI taxonomy): domain Eukaryota; kingdom Metazoa; phylum Chordata; class Mammalia; order Rodentia; family Muridae; genus Psammomys; species Psammomys obesus. The sequence continues at coordinate 1,132,709 of NW_026596117.1, read as the reverse complement.
ATGAAGGTAGCAAGAATTAAACAAAGCAAAAATCAAAATCAAAATAAAATAATGGCAGAGACAAGAAGGGGCTCACACAGTTATGGGCAGCTGAGAAAATTAGGTCTGATTTCAACTCACATTAACCATTATTTTGCACAGCTATGCTAGGTCTGAAGGAAATATTGAAATAAGTAAGAAGTTGCTATGTTCCCAGGGCTGCACAATTTTACAGAGATTTAGTTTCTTCTTGTTCTACTTTCCCTAACACAAGATGCATAAGAAAGTCTAACTTTAGCCGGGCATGGTGTTGCACGGCTACAATCCCAGCACCCAGGGAGGCAGAGGCAGGCAGATCTCTGTGATCTCCAGCCAGCCTGATCTACAAAACGCCAACCACTGAGTTCGTGTCAGAGACAGCCCCTGCTCCCCTTAGTAGGGAATCCACTTGGAGACTGAGCAGCCATGGGCTACATCTGAGCAGGGGGGTCTAGGCCCTCTGCATGCATGGTCCCTGGTTGGAGTATTGGTCTCTGCAGACCCCCCTGGGCCCAGGTGTTTGGGCTCTGTTGGTCTCCTTGTGCAGTTTCTGTCCCCTCTAGGAACTTCTATCTCCACATTCTTCCACAAGGTTCCCTACATACTTCCCAAAGTTTAGCTGAGTCTCATCATCTCCTTCCATACCCTGATGGGTAGAGTTTGTCAGAGGGCGCCTGTGGAAGGCTCCTGTCCCGTTTCTTGTCTTCTCTGATCTTTACCCTGTTTGCCTTTCTGAATGAGGTTTCAGACTCTTACCTAGGGGTTTTGCTTGTTGTTTATCTTCCTTGGGTCTATAGATTTTAGTATGTTTATCCTATATTAAATGGCTAATATCCACTTATAAGTGAGTATAGACCATGTGTGTATTTCTGCTTCTGGGATACCTCACTCAGGATGATCTTTTCTAGTTCCTACCATTTGCTTGAAATTTTCATGATTTCCTTGTTTTTAATTGCTGAGTAGTCTTCCATTGTTTAAATGTACCACACTTTCTGTATTCATTCTTCAGTTGAGGGGCATCTAGGTTGTTTCCAGATTCAGAGTATTATGAATAAAGCTGCTAGCATAGTTGAGCAAGGGGGAAAAAAATTGTCGGGGGTTGTTCAGATGCTAGCCCTCAAGATCTGGTTAAACCTATCCTCATTATATAAACTTGCCTCAGTCATTATATCTGATGGTTTATTAAAAAGCCTATATCTGGACAGTGCAGAATGGGGTAGGCATGGCTAAGGTTACCAGGCTTTGGATTCAGGAGAATTACAGGAGGAAGATGGACAGGAAGAGAGGAGGAAGGAAAATGCCATAATGGGTTACTATGGAGAAAAAAACATGTGGGCAGGGAAGAAGGACTCCAATAATGGTGTGGAAAGACCCAGATGAAGAATACAAGCAAGTACCATAGGATTATGGATGGAAGGTAGACCAGATGAGGAATATTAATGTGGATGTCATTGGATGGGGGATGGGAGGCAGGCAGTGAGGTTATTGATCCAGCATAGGTAAAACTATCCACCCAGTTCAAGGCAAATGAGGTAATTATAAAAATAAGAAAAATCTCATGATTTCCTTGTTTTTAATTGCTGAGTAGTATTCCATAGTGTAAATGTACCGCAATTTCTGTATCCATTCCTCGACTGAAGGGCATCTGGGTTGTTTCCAGCTTCTGGCTATTACAAATAAAGCTGCTACAAACATTGTTGAGCAAATGTTCTTGTTGTATAATTAAGCAAATTTTGGACATATGCCTAGCAGTGGTATAGCTGGATCTTGAGGTAGCAACTATTCCCAATTTTCTGAGAAAGCATCAGATTGATTTCAAAAGTGGTTGTACAAGTTTACATTCCCCTTTCTCCACATTATCTCCAGCATGTGTTGTTATTTGAGGTTTTTTTTTTTTTTATCTTAGTCATTCTTATGGGTGTAAGGTGAAATCTCAGGGTCGTTTTGATTTGCATTTCCCTGATGACTAAGGACGTTGAGCATTTCTTTAAGTGTTTCTCTGCCATTCCATGTTCCTTTATTGAGAATTCTCTGCTTAGCTCTGTACTCCATTTTTAATTGGATTACTTGATTTGTTGCTGTTTAATTTCTTGAGTTCTTTATACATTCTGGATATTAGCCCTCTGTCAGATATAGGGCTGGGGAAGATCCTTTCCCAGTCTGTAGGCAGTCATTTTGTTCTGACGACAGTGTCCTTTGCTTTACAGAAGCTTTTCAGTTTCATGAGGTCCCATTTATTGATTGTTGGTCTTAGAGCCTGTGCTGTTAGTGTTCTGAACCCCTGCACAGATACAGCCCTTGGAAGTTCGGTGTCCAAGTGGGTTCCCTAGTAATGGGAACAGGGACTGTCTCTGACATGAACTGATTGGCCTGCTCTTTGATCACTTCCCCCTCAGGGGGTGCAGCCTTGCCAGGCCATAGAGCAAGACCATGCAGCCACTCCTGATGAGATCTAATAGATTAGGATCAGAAAGAAGGGGCTGATGACCTCCCCTATCAGTGGACCAAGGGAGTGGCATGGGTAGAGAAGAGGGAGGGAAAATGGGATTGGGAAGGGAAGTGGGATGGAGCTACAGGTAGCATACAAAGTGAATAATCTGTAATTAATAAAAATAAAAAGAAGAAGAAAAATGTCTAACTTTAAATAAGTCCAGCCCTCCCCACACATTACCAAATTGTTTGAGAGTTACTAAGAGGCTTAAGAGAAATTAAAATATTCACAGAAGTCATCCCTTCCTCAAACACTCTTGCATAGGGACTATGATTTTCAAGGCAGCACCTCTCTGATGATTGTGCATTTGTCTCCTCAGAGGGAAGAATCTCATTGTGCCACCCACCACGCATGCACTTGATAATCACTGTTAATTGCCTACAATTGAGATCAGTAGACTGTTCGCTGAGTACAGCATGGACACTTAACTCTCTGCCATTGCGGCTTCCTGTGTGCCCAGTTCCACTAATGCATCATTTGTTCTGGAAATTAAAAGTCCCAGCATCAATCACATAAACCAGACTCAGTAGGCAGAAGTGTTTACCTTCCTCTTCACCTCCAGAGGAGAGACAGCAGGCAAGTACGTTTTGCCAGAAGGAGAGGAGCTTTCTTGGAAAGCCAAAGTCCTTCACTTCGCTAAGACTGTTCGTAAAAAATGGATTCTCAGAGAGTCAAAAACACTGTGAGGCAGAGAGGAGGGTAAGAGGCACACAGCTCACTATCATCCTTTTGTTTTCAGAATCCCTGCCAGCCAGCAGGCCACAACACTCCAGGAAAACTTGAGAGCACAGTCTGGAGAGTGCTGAAGTGGCAGGAGTTCTTCCTGAGTGCCTCAGAAGCTGCTGCCTCTGAAGAGGCCACTACCATTGCAAATAGGAAGACAAAATCACCCATGCTCTGAGGCTGGCTGTTGGCAGTACATGGCCGATAACCAGTCATCATGCCTACCGGTCCTCCTCCAGGGTTCAGATTTGATTGTTTGATGGGGTTCACATTTCGTGTCATAGCTTATACATCTTTCAGGAACTCTTTAGAAGAAAGAAGCAGTTCCTGGGAGTTTGTTTAGCTCTTTTGCATACAATGAGGGTATAACCTTATTCTTAACATCCCAAGTCTCCCTACCTTCACCTCTCTTAATGACTCTTTATCATTGAAGGTCATTTGAAACACTTGTTCTTGCATTGCTCTACTGCAATGGTGCTGAGACTCTCCCAACTGGGGCGGCAGATGCAGCTGATGCTTGTAGGCAATGAACAGAATCCAGACCATCTCTGAATTATTACTGAGAAGCCATCCAGTGCTGAAATGGCTTACTCTTTCTGTAGGCAGGCAGGATGAGCAGAGGTCAATGATGGAGCTTAGTATACCAACTGCTTCCACTACTTTTCTTGTTGCTGTAACCAAATGCCAGGGAAACCCAACAAAATGAAGCAGAGGTGTGTTCAGGCCCATAGTCTGAAAGCTACAGTCCATCACAGTGGGGAAATCATAGCTGAAAAAGCATGAGGCAATTGTGTATGATAGGTCCACAGGCCAAGAATCAGAGAATAGATAAGAAGTGACAGTAAGCCGTAAAACCTCTAGACTTGCCTCCAGTGACCTAGTTCCTCACATCAGGTTCCTCCTCCTAAAGGCTCTAGGATCTTCCAAAACAGATACACTAGCTGAAAATCAAGTGTTCAAACATATGATTCTCTGGGAGATTTCCCATTTAGTCCACAACACTTATACAATTTTTGCTAAAGTTGGACTCAGCAAACTTCAGAGAAAACCTGAGGTCAAGTTCAAGTTCAAAGAAAGTTTAAGGATGGTCTATTTCACAACAATTCACTTGGTACTAGTTTCCAGTGACTTGGGAGGTTCCTAAACCAAAACTGACATAAAAGGGAAGAAAAGCTCACTCAACTTTGGCTACAACTTCAGTATACAAATACGCTACTAATTTTCATAAATTATATTTATATATCTCTTCCTGCATTAACATCATTTGCTCTATGCAAACATTTTCTATATCCCTCCAATTCTTGCTACACCCCCTCCTTCATAATCTAGCCTGTTTCTTGTTGTTCCCGTTTGTCAGTTTCTTCATTCCAAATGTGTTTTTTTTTTTTTTTTCATGATCTAAACACCATGGTGTAGGCATAAGGTTACTGTATAATTCAAATGCCGATTTCTGTATTCTCCATATCTGGCTGCAAACTTTGTTCTGATAATCTCCTGTCTTGATGTTGTATAAACTCTGCTTCCCTGCTACAGCAATAAATCAGCTTATAGCCAATCACTGAGCAAGGGAGAATATAGGGCTGGACTTCCTACCAGCCAGGGGAGGAGGAGTTAGAGAAGAGGAAATAGGAGATTAAGCAAGGGGACAGAGATCCAGGAGACACCAGGAGAGAGCACTCAACAGGAAAGCTACAAGGTGCAAGTATCCCTGGAAATGCACACTGGGAGGAAACCAAATTAGCATAAAAGGTTATGATTACAGTAATATCTGCTCAGTTCTTGTGTTGTAAAACTTATTATAAACAAATATGAAGAGTCTCAATTATTTGTATGGTAGCCAGGTTAAGAGTCAAACTAAGAGAAACAAACACACTTTTATAAGAATAACTGCAGCACCATGTCTTGTACCTATCTTGCCCTAACCACTGAGTTGTCATTTTAAAACAATTTATAAACAGTTCTCCATCCCGTTTGGTCTTTGCCTTGGACCTAAAATATTACTGGCCCTTCTTAATTTTTTTTTATTCTAACTAATACGAAAGTATCAGAAATCTTCTGTTTACACATCCTTCCTCAAGATAAAGTCTGCCAAGACCATCTCTAGGATATCGTTTTTCTGTTTTTCTGACTCAAAACATTCGAGAGCTTTGAAATTCTGGCTAAGTTTACATGGTCAGAGAGGTTATAGAAATAATACAAATCCTTCCTAAATTAAGACCACAGGGTCTGAAAATTCATGTAGACAAGAGGTTTTTATAAGAGTACTTCTTCGCCTCTTTAGCTTAAAAATATCACTCTGATATTTCAAAAACTGGCATTTTCAATTGTATGCTAAATAAGATTTTCAGTTATCATAGAACATCCTCATTTTTATGCTTTTATGCCCTTCATTTCCACAATGCTAATATCTAATTGTATTCTTTTCTTCCATAAGATCATTGAATTTACTCAAATAGCATTATACTATATCTGTAATCCTGCTCATTTTCTCCAGAAACATTAGGCATTTAGATTTGTCTACATTCATGTTTGTGTACATATAGTTTCTGTTTTAAAACTGTAAGATATCATGCTATCCTGTATATATAAGAATGGTATTTAGGGGGGCAGGGCAAGATGGCAGCTCCAGGAGGACTCTCATTCTGAGCAGCAGCAGCAGGATCAGCACAGTGACCAGCAATCAGAACTCGCAGCCATAAAACACAGTCATTGTGTTTCCCATGTGAGAGGATACCCCACGGTGGGGGATTCAATCAACTTTTAACTCACCCAGCTAAACCTTGGAAGAGATCCCGGTTCCGCCAGACGCTTGGCTGCCGGCCGCCAGCCCCAGCCCCAGAAATCGATGTATCTGTAAAAGAAATTGTTAAATCCAAAAAATTCCTGACACAGACCGTCCAAGAAATCCAAGACAATATAAAAAGACAAAACCTAAGAATAATAGGTATAGAGGAAAAAGAAGACTCCCTTCTCCAAGGCCCAGAAAATATTTGCAACAAAATCATTGAAGAAAATTTCCCCAAGTTAAAGGAGAGGCCAATAAGAATACATGAGGCCTACAGAACACCCAACAAATTTGACCAGAAAAGAAAATCCTCCCGACACATAATAATCAAAACAGTAAGTATACAGAACAAAGAAAAATTACTAAAAGCTGCAAGGGAAAAAGGCCAAGTAACATATAATAGCAAACCCATTAGAATCACAGCTGACTTTTCAACAAAGACTATGAAAGTCAGAAGGGCCTGGACGAATATCATGCAGACCTTAAGAGAACACAGATGTCAGCCCAGGCTACTATACCCCGCAAAACTCTTAGTCCTCATAGATGGAGAAAACAAGATATTCAATGACAAAAACAAATTTCAACAATACCTACAAACAAATCCAGCATTACAGAGACACTGGAAGGGAAAATACAACCCCAAAATAATTAGCTTCTGTCAAGAAAACACAGGAAATAATTAACCTTACTACAGTAAAACACAAAACAACCAAGCACACAACCTGATGACCACAGCCAACATCAAAATCAAGGTATCTAACAGCCACTGGTCATTAATCTCTCTCAACATCAATAGACTCAACTCTCCAATAAAAAGACACAGATTAACAGAATGGATACGTAAACAAAACCCAGCAATCTGTTGCATACAAGAAACACACCTAAGACACAAAGATAGATATTACCTGAGAGTAAAGGGTTGGAAGACAACTTTCCAAGCAAACAGAACCAAGAAGCAAGCAGAAGTAGCCATTCTAATATCTGATAAAATAGACTTTCAACCAAAATTAATAAAAAGAGATGGGGAAGGACACTTCATACTCATCAAAGGAAAATTCCACCAGGAAGACATCACAATCCTGAACATCTATGCCCCAAATACAAGAGCACCCACATTTGTTAAAGAAACATTGATAAAATTTAAACCACATATAGATCCCCACACATTAATAGTGGGAGACTTCAACACCCCACTCTCAGCAAAGGACAGGTCAACAAAACAGAAATTAAACAAAGAAACAATGTCTCTGACAGAGGTCATGAATCAAATGGACCTCACAGACATTTACAGAACTTTACACCCAAACACAAAAGAATTTACCTTCTTCTCAGTGCCTCATGGAACCTTCTCCAAAATAGACCATATAGTTGGTCACAAAGCAAGCCTCAACAGATACAAGAAGAATGAAATAATCCCTTGTATCTTGTCTAATCACCATGGAATAAAGCTGGTCTTCAACAATAACAGAAATAGCAAAAAGCCTACACACACATGGAAACTGAACAACTTGTTACTAAATGACAGCTGGGTCAGGGAAGAAATAAAGAAAGAAATTAAAGTCTTTCTAGAAATCAATGAAAATTAAGACATAACATACCCAAACTTGTGGGACACAATGAAAGCAGTGCTAAGAGGAAAGTTCATAGCACTAAGTGCCTTCAAGAAGAAACTCGAGACAGCTCATTCAAGCAACTTAATGGCCCACTTAAAAACCCTAGAAAAAGAAGAAGCAGACACACCAAAGAGGAATAGATGGTTGGAAATAATCAAATTCAGGGCTAAAATCAATCAATTAGAAACAAATAAAATAATTCAAAGAATCAATGAAACCAAGAGCTGGTTCTTTGATAAAATCAACAAGATCGACAAACCCTTAGCCAAGCTAACTAAAAGGCAGAGAGACACCACCCAAATCAACAAAATCAGAAATGAAAAGGGGGACATAACTACAGACACTGAGGAAATCCAAACAATCATTAGGACTTACTTCAAAAGTTTATATGCCACAAAATTTGAAAATCTAAATGAAATGGACAATTTTCTTGATCGATTTGACTTACCAAAGCTGAATCAGGACCAGGTAAATCAACTAAATACTCCTATATCCCCCAAAGAAATAGAAGCAGTCATCAAAAGTCTCCTATCCAAAAAAAGCCAAGGACCAGATGGTTTCAGCGCAGAATTCTACCAGACCTTCAAAGAAGAGCTAACACCAATTCTCTTCAAACTATTCCACAAAATAGGAACAGAAGGAACATTACCAAACTCATTCTATGAAGCCACAGTCACCTTGGTACCTAAACCTCACAAAGACTCAACAAAGAAAAAGAATTTCAGGCCAGTCTCCCTTATGAACATTGATGCAAAAATACTTAATAAAATACTTGCAAACCGGATCCAAGAACACATCAAAGATATTATCCACTATGACCAAGTAGGCTTCATTTCAGGTATGCAGGGGTGGTTCAATATACAGAAATCTATCAATGTGATCCACCATATTAACAAACTGAAAGAAAAAACCACATGATAATCTCCCTAGATGCTGAAAAAGCATTTGACAAAATCCAACATCCATTCATGTTTAAAGTACTGGAGAGATCAGGGATACAAGGCACATATCTAAACATAGTAAAGGCAATATACAGCAAGCATATAGCCAACATGAAACTAAATGGAGAGAAACTTAAAGCAATCTCACTAAAATCAGGGACAAGACAAGATTTCCCACTCTCTCCATATCTCTTCAACATAGTGCTGGAAGTCCTTGCTAGAGCAATAAGACAGTTGAAGGAGATCAAGGGGATACAGATGGGAAAGGAAGAAGTCAAATTATCACTATTTGCAGATGATATGATAGTATACATGAGTGACCCCAAAAACTCTACCAGGGAACTCCTACAGCTGATAAACACCTTCAGCAAAGTAGCCAGATACAAAATTAACTCAAAAAAATCAGTAGCACTCCTGTATACAAAAGACAAAAGGGCTGAGAAAGAAATTAGGGAAACAACACCCTTCACAATAGCCACAAATGACATAAAGTACCTTGGTGTAACCCTAACCAAGCAAGTCAAAGACTTGTATGAAAAAAATTTCAAGTCTCTGAAGAAAGAATTAGAGGAAGATATGAGAACATAGAAAGATCTCCCATGCTCATTGCTTGGCAGGATTAACATAGTAAAAATGGCCATCTTACCAAAAGCAATCTACAGATTTAATGCAATTCCCATCAAATTGCCAACACAATTCTTTACAGACCTGGAAAGAAAAATTCTCAACTTCGTATGGAATAACAAGAAACCGAGAATTGCTAAAACAATCCTCTACAATAAAAGATCTTCTGGAGGTATCTCCATCCCTGATCTCAAGCTGTACTATAGAGCAACAGGTATAAAAACTGCATGGTACTTGCGTAGAAACAGAATGGTGGATCAATGGAACCGAACAGAAGACCCAGAAATAAACCCACACACTTATAAACACCTGATTTTTGACAAAGGTGCCAAAACCATACAATAGAAAAAAGATGGCATCTTCAACAAATGGTGCTGGTCCAACTGGATGTCTACATGTAGAAAAATGAAAATAGATCCATACTTATCACCTTGCACAAAACTGAAGTCCAAGTGGATCAAAGACCTCAACATAAAACCAGACACATTAAATCGGCTAGAAAAAAAAGTGGGGAATACTCTAGAACTCATTGGTACAGGAGAAAACTTCCTGAACAGAACACCAACAGCACAGGCTCTGAGAGCAACAATCAATAAATGGGACCTCATGAAACTGAAAAGCTTCTGTAAAGCAAAGGATATTGTCATCAAAACAAAGCGACTGCCTATAGATTGGGAAAGAATCTTCACCAACCCTTTATCTGACAGAGGACTCATATCCAGTATATATAAAGAACTAAAGAAGCTGAAAAGCAGAAAACCAAGTAATCCACTTAAAAAATGGGGAACAGAGCTAAACAGAGAACTCTCTGTAGAGGAATATCGAATGGCAGAGAAGCATTTAAAGAAATGCTCAACCTCATTAGCCATCAGGGAAATGCAAATCAAAACAACCCTGAGATTTCACCTTACACCCATGAGAATGGCCAAGATGAAAAACTAAAGGGACAACACATGCTGGAGATTTTGTGGAGAAAGGGGAACCCTCCTCCACTGCTGGTGGGAATGTTAACTTGTACAACCACTCTGGAAATCAATCTGGCGCTTTCTCAGACAACTAGGAATAGCACTTCTTCAAGATCCAGCCATACCACTCCAAGGCATATATCCAAAAGAGGCTCAAATACACAAAAAGGAAATTTGCTCAACCATGTTTGTAGCTGCTTTATTTGTAATAGCCAGAAGCTGGAAACAACCCAGATGCCCCTCAACTGAAGATTGGATGCAGAAATTGTGGTACATCTATACAATTGAGTATTACTCTGCAATGAAAAATAAGGAAATCATGAAATTTGCAGGTAAATGGTGGGACCTGGAAAGTATCATCATGAATGAGTTGTCCCAGAAGCAAAAAGACACACACGGTATATACTCACTCATATAAACATACAACATAGGATAAACCCACTAAAATCGGTACATCTAAACAAACTAAGCAAAAGAGAGGACCCTAACTAAAATGCTCAATCCCCATCCTGAAAGGTAAAGAGGATGGACATCAGAAGGAGAAGAAAACAGGAAACAACCTAGGAACCTGCCACAGAGGGCCTCTGAAAGCCAGAAGAAGAAAACAGGAAACAACCTAGGAACCTGCCACAGAGGGCCTCTGAAAGCCTCTGCCGTGCAGACTATCAAAACAGATGCTGAGCCTGATGGCCAACTGGTGGGCAGAGTGAATGGAATTTTATGTAAGAAGTGGGAAATAGCAAGAGCTGGAGAGGACAGGAACTCCACAAGGAGAACAACAGAACAAGAAAATTTGAACACAGGGAACTTCCCAAAGACTCATACTCCAACCAAGGACTATTCATGGAGATAACCTAGAACCCCTGCACAGATGTAGCCCATGGCAGTTTAGTGTCCAAGTGGCTTAAATAGTGATGGGAAGATGGACTGCCTCTGACATAAACTGATTGGCCTGCTCTTTGATCACCTCCCCCTGAGGGGGGAGCAGCCTTACCAGGCCACAGAAGAAGACAATGCAGCCATTCCTGATGTGATCTGATAGACTAAGATCAGAAGGAAGGAGAGGAGGACCTCCACTATCAGTGGACGTGGGGAGGAGCATGCATGAAGAAAGGGAAGGTAGGGTGGGATCGGGAGGGGAGGAGGGAGGGGCTTATGGGTGGATACAAAATGAATAAAGTGTAATTAATAATAGTAATAATAAAAGAAAAAAGAATGGTATTAACTATTTTTGGTGACAAAAAAAGAGCTAGGTATCATCTATATAGGGTCCTTCTATATAAGTAAGAGCCTTAAAATTATGTATCTTAGTACTACATGTGTGCTATGTCTCATCACTTTGAGACAGTCTACCCAAAACCGTACTTGCAAGAATCTTGGCCAGGCAGTAAAGGTGCATACCTTTAATCCAATCCAAGTACTTGGGAGGCAGAGGCATACAGATCACTGTGATTTGGAGGACAGTCTGTTCTACAGAGTGAGTTCTGAGACAGCCAAAGCAACACAGAAAAACAAAAACAAACAAAAGCAAAACCTTGGCCATGCAGTCAGTACTCACCTTCCTTGTTCCCTAGACACATTGCTTTTTAAAGATAAAAACATGCTTGCAAAGTCAGTCTCCCTAGAGTTCTTTCTAGCTATTTGGTCTTAACTTCCTGGCCTTCCTTTGTTTGTTAGTTGGTTGGTTTTTAGTGTAGGTACCAAGTTTGAGTAAAATGTTCTCAAAAATGCCTCAACTCATCATAAATTATATTATCATTAATGATTTTATATGCACAGTGACTTAAATATTCAATGTTATCAAATATTTTCCTACTTCTCACATAATCATCAAAGATAAAGAATTTTAACCAGTATTTTCTTTGCATACATTTTGAAAGCCATATAGCTTTCTGCCTCTCTTATGAATGTGCATAAAATGTTTCCAGTGTCAACTCATCTTGCATTGCCTTTTTGTTCCAGATCTCTTGGTCTTAATGGAATATGCCACTAGGTCTTTACTATTAGATATTTATCTATTTATTTATTTATTTATTTATTTATTTATTTTCATTTATTTATGTTTTATTAGATTTGATATATATATGGACAGGATTTCTCCTTGTAGCCTTGGTTGTCCTGGACTCGCTTTGTAGACCAGGCTGACCTCGGACTCACAGCAATCTGTCTCTGCCTCCTTGAGTGCTGGTATTATAGGTGTATACCACCACTCCTGGGTAGATTTGATATGTCTTGATTAATAAGAATAACCAATAATTTTCCCATTTCAGTTTTCTCCATGTTTTGGTATTAAGGTTAGATAACTTTTCAAAATAATTTTTTTTATTACCTGGTGGCTTTCTGTATTTTTTTTAAATACCAGCTTATTTGTTCTTGTTGTCTTTTATATAACAATGTTGATTTTTGTCAGCCAGCCTTGCCAGGAATCTCTCTATCTTAGTAGTCTTCTTACCTTAATAGTTATTGGTTTTACTCATTGTCTATTTTAATGTTCTCTAAAGTCATTTCTGTCCTTTATTATTTTCTTTATTTTAATTCCTTTGTTTTATACTAATCATCTTTGTCTGACTTTTTTGAGAGAAAAATTGCATATCACATCTTTATTTCTGCTGATAGCATGAAAAACACGCTGAGCCATAATTTTCTGCATTGCATAAATCTTGCTATGCAATACATTATAATCAGTGCCACATGTTTCTTTCACAACTTAAAGGTCAGTGGTTATTTAATGTATTTTTCCCATGATTATTTATGTTTCCAAAGACTCTAAGCTCAGTATATAAAGTGATACAATGACAACATAAACACAGATCCTTAAAAATGACTTATTATTGCTTAATTCAACATTTTAGATTACCCGAAGATTGTATTAACTATGTGTTAAACCATAATCTAGGGTATTGTCTCTCTGAAAACTGAACAGGTGATAATTCCGTAAATCAAGCAAGTTGACATCAAAGGTTAACTTTCCTTTTCTCAAAGAAACTCCATAGATAAGAAACAATGGCCCCTTCTGTAGAGAGAATATTTTGTATATTGTATGGATGCATTGCCTGTCAATTAAAAAAAAAAAAAAAAAACCTTTGACATATAGGAAAGGGTAGAATAAAAAGCAGAACATCTGGGAGGCAGAAAGGATTCTGAGATAGAGCCAAGCCTGGAGATTCTCCTGGGAAGATGTGAGGAGGACAGATGCATGATAACTGAGCAGAGGTAACCAGCCACATGGCAGAATGTAGATTAGTATAAATGGGTTATTTTAAGTTATGCGCTAGGCAGAGAAAAACCCAGATATATGGCTTAGATATTTATATATATATATTGAGTCTCATGAATCATTATTCCAGGAGCTTGGGGTCAGGAGGAGAAACATGCATCCTAATACACCTTCAACCTCCAAAATCCTTAGTTAACACACAGTGCTCTGGTTAGTTTTTACGTGGGCACTAGAAACATCCCTGAAGATCTATTTGATTGATGTTAAGGAATTTCTCAGTCAGTTTCCTCATTTGTAAAACAAAGAGTATGGGCTCAAGTAGTGAAGTAGCAGTTATTTTGTGTCTTTACAACAATCCAGGAAGAAAAGCGAACTTGTGAGTGAGACTCACTTATGAGTGAGACTCTTCCTCCTTTGTGATGAAAGTCTTCTAGGAAAATGAAATGCCTGTGTGATAGATGTTTTCCCTATAATTCTAAATGTGATGATTTGACTGGCTGCAGTTTATAAAGCTTTCTAATTCTATAATAATTTCTGAATTTAAAAAAATTTCTAGAATTTACAAGCTATTCTTATCACTGTCAAATCTTTCAAAGTGTTCTGATTATTTTTTATGGGTTGCCATTTTAAAGAGTTTTATTTCTTCTTGTCTTTCATATATTAACACTTATTAAATGAGTCCCCGCTAGAGAAAGGGAAAGCAGAGAGAAAATCTAAATCAGAGTAGAGCAAAGACAATAGAATACCTATGCCCTGATATCACAGACGAAGCAAGTGGAGGAACACCAGTCAATAAATTATATAGGGGGCTGGAGAGATGGCTCAGAAGTTAAGAGCACTGACTGTTCTTCCAAAGGTCCCAAGTTCAATTCCCAGCATTCACATGGTGGCTCAGAACCATCTATAATGAGAGCTAGTGTCCTCTTCTGGCATGTAGGCATACATACAGACAGAACACTATATAATTAATAAATAAACAAACAAATAAATAAATCTTAAAATAAATAAGTTATATAATTTAGAGAATCAGCATAGACATTTTAGTTAATTAAAATCACACTGTTCTAAAAAGTGTTTCCTGGGGTTAAATGATGGGCAGAGGGTGGAGGGGGTCCTCAAGATGTTCTCTTCATATATGAACACCTAAGTTTTCCTTTCTAACCCCCTTTGAGTACATGCTTTTGCTGCTGCCATCATCATTGTTTGTTTTAATCAATGCAAACCTCTTAGTTTAGATATCTGTTGAATTATGGCCTGTTCGGTTGATGAGGAGTCAATACATCATTATACAAGTTTGCCACAAACATAAGTACAAAAAATAAAATCGACAGTAATGTATGTATTTTAAAACCATGGCAATAAAGAGAAAGTATGACGCTTTTAAAATGCTTCTTTGCACTGTTCTTTAACCAACATTAATTATCCTAAAATTTTATCTGTAGAACTTTTTAAAACTGTAGCAGTAACTTTATACAAATATCACGGATCAAGATTATAGTTGTCTAGTATGTAGGAGGCCCTGGGTTCCAGTTGCAGTACCTCATAATCTGGATTTTGTGGAGTGGAGGCAGAAGGATCAGAACTCAAGGTGATCAAGAGACGTAGTGAATTTGAGGCTGGCATGGTGGTCTATCTAAGAGAGTCTCAAAAAGAAAAAGAGAGAGACAAAGATAAAGACAGAGACAAAGATAAAGACAGAGATAGAGATGAGACAGAGATGGAGAGAGAAAAAGAGAGAGAAAAGAAGAAAAGTGTTAGGATCAGTAAGCAGGCATCTCTACAGCCAGCCCCAAGGGAACTGACAAACAGGTTATCAGGCATTCGTGAAGCCACCAAGAAGACCACCCGCTGATCACCTGGAACCACCTGCGCATGCCCTGGGTCACCTTATAAGAGAACTCCTGAAGCCCCTCCTCTCTCTCTTTCTCTTCTGCTTCCTCTCTCTCTTTCTCTTCTGCCTCCTCTCTCTGCGACTCTCTTTCCCTTCCCCTAATAAACCTCCCATGTGGAACTGGTCTCGTGTTGTGTTTTGGGAACCCGCCGTGTAACCTTCACAGCTGAACGTTTCCTAACAAAAAATACGAAGAGGGATAAGCAGATTGCCCTGTCCATAAATGACATGCAGCACAAGCACAAGGCCCTGGGTTAGCACATGGGCATTTCAATGGTATTTGTTAACTTTACCTTGGGGTGAGGTTAGGGGCATTTCTGAGACAGACAGTTCCATAGAGCTGACTGACCAGCCAGCATACCAGTCTGATAGCATTGTATTCTATGACAGATTCTGTCCCAAAAGGGAGAAAGTGTTGGAGAAAGTCACCTGGAGAGGCCTCTGGCCTCTACACATACACGTGCACACATAAAATTACACACACATATACACAGTACATGCATACATACATACATCACACACACACACACACACACACACTATATATATATATATACATATATATACATATATACATATACATATACACAAACACACACTATACTTAAGCATATACACACTATGCATACATACATATACCCCTATATATATACATACACACACACACACACACACACACACACAAAATAAACCATACATGAAATAATTTGAACTAAGTATTTCTTAGGGATGGAATAAAAGCAAGATATATATGGCATTTGTAAACTTCCCTGGGTAATAGTGATTTAAAGATGCTGATTATGTCTTTGGAAGGGTTTTAAATGCCATTCTCCAGCCCAACTACTTCTCCGATGTTTGATCCAATCAAAAATACCCTATCAAGTTTTCTGCTACACAACTAAAATACCTCTATGACAGTGAACTAACATTCCAAGCCAATCTTTCCAGCTTCACAATGTTTAGAGTCCCAACACTGATCATAGGGCAACTTATAGAAGTTATATCCCTATCTCTCCAGTAAATCAATTCCAACAGAGTCTCTCTCCCTTTATACAAGATGGAATTTCAAGTCCCTCAAGAAGATTCCCCTCTGAGGCACTCTTTCCTACATTATAATTTCTTCAGCTTCTCCTTGGTGACTGATTGCCCTGTCAACATGTAGTTTGAACATCCTCATATATTTAAAGCAGGTGTGGTGATACATGCATGTAATCCCAGCACTCAGGAGGATGAGCAAGGGGATCACAAGTTCAAACCCAGCCTAGGCTGCTGAATGAGACCCTGCCTCAAAAAAACAAGCAAGCAAATCAAGATATGCCTGCAACAGATCACTGTTTCACACGAAAACCTCAAAGTTGAGGAGATGTAAACTGTTTTCCTTCTGTCTGTAGATTTTGTTTCAATGAGTATGTATTATCATTTTATTTGCATTCTTTCTTTGTGGCAGCCATGTCACATAAATAGCTCATATCCAATTTGAGTAACAGAAGTTCCTAAATTGATAATCTGCTTTCCTCAACTCAGTCCTTGCTTTGGCCTTTTCATCCCCAGAGAAGGAAATTCAAGAGTATTAGAAATGTATGTCCTGCTAGAGTCGAGCTGCTGTTACCAATTATCACCTTTTTATTTTGATTGTCACAGTTCATGGTCATTGTTTCTCTCTGTAGTCATAAAATCTTGAAAGTCATTCTCATCAATGAAAGTGTCCTAGAAGGGCAAGACAAAGATTGAACTCTTGTCATCGACAAAGTAGCTGC
The DNA here is from genome assembly GCF_907164565.1 of Psammomys obesus. Classification (NCBI taxonomy): domain Eukaryota; kingdom Metazoa; phylum Chordata; class Mammalia; order Rodentia; family Muridae; genus Psammomys; species Psammomys obesus. The sequence goes on along the minus strand of NW_026596117.1, from coordinate 1,115,684 downwards.
ACTCCTACAAAACTAACCAATAGGTTCATTAATTAGGGAGTACTGAGGGGTGGCCCTTGAGCATGTTTCTTCTACCAGCATTTAATGGCTTCACTTTTAGTAGATTCCAATCCACTTCTGTTTTCAATGGACAGAGCAACAACTTCCTTCTCAGCTTTTGGTCCAGATATTCTGAGCTTCCATATTACCCTCAAAATTTTTTCTGTGGGGGAGGGGGAAGGCAAGTTAAGCAGATCTAACTTGGTCTGCTAATCCTTGATGATTTTTTAGTAAACACTGTTTTTCCATTTACAGAATACCAAACTATCTGCATGGGAATCTCTTCTAGGCTCTTAGTCAGATTAAATGATGACAACCAACCCAAGAAGGTCAGGTACTCTTCCGTAAGCTCTCTCCATGCTTCTGCCAGAACTTACTATGCTATGTTTTATTTCAGTGGATTGATAAGTCCACTACTGAAGACAGGAACTGCATATAAGGACAGAGCTAATTATGTGAAATATTTTTGAATGAATAAAGAAAAGCCCTTTACTTATTTTTATCATCAAAACTAAGGACATTGACAGGTTTTTAGATAACAGGTATGTTTCCTCTAAATTAGCCCTCATGGTTCCTGCTTCCTACTACTTACATACTAAAGCATTCTTCCTGTCTTGAATATGCACACTGTTACTTGTTTCTACCTTATTGAATATAGGAAAGGTGGCAAACCATATATAGTTACAAGTATACAGACATTACCTAAAAATGTAATTCTGCTCTTGTAAAAATAAACAAACAAACAAAGACTTTCTTCTTTCTGGCTTTGAGAAAATGAGAAGTCATGCTGGGAAGACGGGAATGGCAAGCAATTGAAGCAGCCTCTAAGCAATGGTCAGCAAGAAGTGAGACTCTTGGGTCACAGAGCCTTAAGGAACTGAATGCAGACATTATGAGCTTGAAAGCAAATCTTTTCCCAGCCAAGTCTCAAATGAGACCATAGACTAAGCCTTGGAAAGATAACGAGCAAAGTCATGTCTGAACTTCTGAAGCACAGAAACTACATACTAACTGTATCTAGGAAGTTATATATATATGTATGTGTTCTGACCTGAAACTTTAACTACTTTGAAAGAGGAAGAAGAGGAGGAGGAGGGGGAAAAAAGCCCAAGGTCAATCACACATTCCTGTAATGCATAAGTAACAAATTTTAATATAAAATGTAAAGACAATCATGCAACTGTGTCTTTTTTATTACCCTGGAACCAATGGCTCTAATAAGCAACTAAGGAACTAATAAGCAACCGGAATATTTTTTTTCTCTTTTTCTCTAACAGCCAGGTGTCTTACCTTCATTGCCTTGGGGAATCCCTGTAAGCAGAGGCTGCAGCAGTGTGAGCAAAGAGACCCGAGGCACACCTGGCAATCCACTGAAGACACACTGCTGCTGATATTCCTGTTGGTATAATTTTTCCTTCAGTTCACAAAGTACCAAGCATTATATTTAAGTGACAGTTGGTAGGAATCATTAATTCTGTTCTTGGTAATACCACAAGGATTGGAAGTGGGGATGGATATTTAATTTAAGATTATAACCTCATGCCTCCACAGGCAGGCAGAAGCCAGGGGAACAAGGACTGCCCAATGAATAATATACTTTAAATGAACAGAAAGGGCAGAAAAAATTCTGATTCCAAAACTGTCCTTGGAGGGTGCTCTAGGTCTGATTTATTCCCAACCAATTGTACATTCAGTGTCTGCTCTTCCCTGAAGACCCCTTCTGCAAAGTAGTGTTGAAGCATGCCTATCAGTATTCCACTGACAGACACACATATCCACATTTTTGCCATTTTGTTCACATTTATCTTAAGAATCTTGGTCTCCAAAGGGCTATCTGTGACCTTTTGGACTTGATTCCAGAGGCACCTTTCTTATCTGAGATTATAGATTTCGAGTGCACCCAGGTCATCCCTGCTTATCATATAATATCCTTGCCTCCGGCGTGCACCTTCCTTTCTTGTAAAACAATCTTTTCTGCACCTTCTCTCAGGTCCTTCTTACATGGCCCCAATCTTAAACAAACTCATGCCGGGCATGCTAACTCCCTCTCCCTACCACAGCTCATAGCCTTGAATTAACAGCCTTTCTTATCTTTAAATAAGAGCCTCAGAAGTTACCGAGGTGGAGCAGGGCAGATCTATCCTATCAAAATCTGTTCTCTCAATGTCTGTTGCTGCAGGGACTCATTCTTCAACTAATCTCCCTGCTATCGGTTCCCTCCGCTACCCCGAAAGAGATAAGCTCTTCTGTTAACAGCCAGGGCAGTCCGTTTCTACCCTCCACCCCCAGCTGTCTGTATGATGAGCTATATTTCCACTAATTAAATGGATCCCCACAATTTGAGAACCAAAGCATGAGCCTCAGCTACCTTCTGAACTTGTAACTGCTGATTCTCATTAAATGAACCCAAGAGGTGACCTTAAAGCTAAGCATTCCTGTAGGATTCTGCTTTCTCTCTTCATTCCTAAAATTATATGTGCCTCTGAATTTGATATTCGCCTCTAAATTTGATGAAAGCCAAGTTTATCTAATACTCCAAAGGAACATCACCTTTGTTCAGTATTTTTAGCTGTCCTTTAATTAGCCATTAGATGCTTGTTCATCTCTATCTTCTACATTATTATTATTATTATTATTATTATTATTATTATCATTAGTTATTTGAGGCAGGGTTTTTTTTGTGTAGCCCTGGACATCCTGAAACGTAATTTGTAGGCAGGCTGGCCTTGAACTCAAAGGGATCCACCTGCCTCTGCCTCTGCCTCCCAAGTGCTAGTTTTAAAGCCTGGCACTTCTAATCTTAAAGGAAAACAGAGACTGGCTTCCATCGATGACATCTTTAAAAGCTCCTAGTTGATAATTTTTTATTAAAAGACATCTAGGACAGCCATAAAGAACATGTTTCAGTGTATTCCAGAGGCTGGAGAGATGGCTCAGTCATTAAGAGAACTGACTGTTCTTCCAGAGTTCCCAGCACCCACAGGGCACTCACAACCCCAGTTCCAGGGGATGAATGCCCTCATCTGACTTCCACAGTCCCTAGGCATATTCGTACTTCATTGACATACATATAGGCAAAATACCCACATAGAATAAAGTAAATAAATAGCAAAATAGAACAGCATGCCAGATGAAGTATATAAAACAATTTTAGGGAAAGGTAAGTAACAGACTCAAGTAAGACGCATGTCCTTTGTGTGCTTATGGGAGTTTTGTTGCTGCTATTTTCATTTTATTTTGTTTTCTTTCTCCTTGGTTTGATTTGGATTGAGGTTTAAGTTTTTGGTTTTGGTTTTGGTTTTGGTTTTCTTTTTTTTTTTTTTCCTACGAGGTCTCCATGTATAGTCCTGGCTAGTCTCAAACTCACAATCCTACTGCCTCAGCTTCCAAAATATTGGGATTACAGATATGTCCCACTATGCCTAATTTAGGATTTCCATTTTAAAGAAAGTCATTTCATATGTCCAAGCTTCCTAGTTTAAGAACCATGAAAAGTTTAGTTGCTAAATTTAGTGGTAGCATAGGCCAACCCAAGTATTTTGACAGCTAGCATGCCCATTGACCCAGCCATCTGAAAATGCCACACCATGGGTACAGCAGGAAAGGAAAAATTTGCATCCTTCTCTCTCCTTCCCTATCCTTAAGGCAACCAAAGTCATCACACTGGTAGCATATTTCATCCAGATAAAAATCTGTTGGTTCTTCTTGTATGTGGAAGACATCGGAAAGGTTGCATATCTGCACCCTAAGAACCAACAAATCCAATTATGTAGCAGTGATTTTAATGTGCTTCCAAGACTGAAGAAGCTCACCAAACCTCAGACAGTAAAGATCCAAGGAACATGTTTATTTATTTATACCATGCCTACCTCCAAATAGGATTTGAGGCAGCTCAGTGAGCATGTTAATAATTTGTATTCTTAAGCTCCTGGTTATTGTGCTGTGCTCTAGGAGATATCATTACCTCGTATGCTCTTAGAAAAAAAAAATCTCACTTTTGGCAGGTGGTTTTTTTATTTGTGGAATTTTCTGAAATTAAGAAAGAACCTTCTTGTATTCCCACTGGATGCACGGAATAGAAAGAAAGAAAGAAAAAAAAAAAAAACCCAAACGCAGGAATAGATCCACCCTGAGAAAAAGGGAAGGGAGAGCAGAGATGTCTAGGACATGAAGGGTAGTGTGGATATTGGTGGCCAGTAAAGCCAAGAGAAAGAAGGCTGTGGTCTGCAAATGGACACAGGATCATCGAACAATTATGCTTCTGATGTTAGGGGATGAATATGTCAGTTAGATTGTATTTTCTGATGTTTTAAAAGAGTGTATGTGAGAGAGAGAGAGAGAGAGAGAGTGAAGCAGCGAGAGAGAAAGAGAGAGACTTAACTTATGGCAGTTGATTCTCTCCCACCATGTGGATTCTGAGATGAAACTTAAGTCACCAGGCTTTGTGAGAACCACCTTTACTGCTGAGCCATCTCAGTGGCCCCTGGACATTTTTTTCCTCTCTTGATATTTATGACTAGCATACTGTAGATTTTAGAAACCCCTAACAATTCAAAACAAACATATCCCATGTTTCTAGGTGGGAATTCAGGTCAAAATGGTATAAAAGGGGCATTCTGGGGGCTCAGTGGGCTTTGAGTACTATCTCTGTCACCTTATTTGTAAAGTGACCACAAATGTCTGGGAAACCTGAAATGTTACACTATTGTTCCCTTCATAAGTGACTAAACAGACGGGTTAGAAGGAAGCTTTGTGACACCTGAACTGAGGAAGGGACCTGAATCTCTTTTGGACTGCAAACTTTTCTGTTTGTGATAGAAGAGAAGCCTCTAACTAATCCTATATGTGATACTTAGCATGTGAAGCACTAGACTAATGCCTGCTTGCCCACACGACAACAAATAAAACCCATTTGGCAGATATTGATTGAATTCCTACTGTGTGCCAGGCATTATGAATCAACACAAGATAAATTCTAAATTTAAATTACAATTAGAATGTAAATCAGCTTTAATCTATGAAAATGAAATTAGGCCAGCAGGGAGGCCATAAAATGAACCTATTAAAATACATCCCATAAGAGGAAGAGAAGCAGGAAAAATGAGGTGAAGGGACAATGAGATAATGCAATTTTAAAATTGGCTCCTGCTCTCCTGAAATACTTTTAAGATTTTACTGCAAAATTACACAGTCATCAGGAATATGCCATTTTTTAAGGAGACTTTTCTCACTTGGGTCAGTGCATAAATAATAATACACGTTTAAAAATGCATGACTATTCATTAAACCATTGACCACTTCCAGCCTATTGAGTACATAAGTATTTTAAAAATTACTTTAATACATATTTACCCAATAGACCAGAAAAGCTCCTTTGGTACATGATGTACATTTTAAAAGCTGCCTACATAAGAAGTTATCGGATCTAAGCCAGAGCGTGCTGCCAACTACATAATATGCATTTTAAAGAACAACCTAATTATGTGCTTACCCAAGAGAACAAAGTTAATACCAAGGGTCAATAATTACTGCCTCCCTTTACTACCTTTTATTCTTTTCTGCCAAACAGAATAGAAGGAGGAAGTTTATATATGCCCTTTTATCTATCTCCTCTTGACAGCTAGTAACTGAAAGTTTTCCTACCCATGCTTCAAAAATAAGAACAGAAAGGCAAAAAGAAAGTGGTGGGGGAGAAGGAAAGAAAGAGAGGAGGGAGAAAAGAAGGAAAGGAGAGAGGGAGGGACTATAGGAAGAAGCTGGAGCAAAGGAACCTGCCACAGAGGACCTCTGAAAGCCTCTGCCCTGCAGATTATCAAAGCAGATGCTGAGCCTGATGGCCAACTGTTGGGCAGAATGGAATAGAATCTTATGTAAGAAGTGGGAAATAGTAAGAGCTGGAGTGGACAGGAACTCCACAAGGAGAGCAACAGAACAAGAAAATTTGAACACAGGGAACTTCCCAGAGACTCATACTCCAACCAAGGACTATTCGTGGAGATAACCTAGAACCCCTGCACAGGTGTAGCCCATGGCAGTTCAGTGTCCAAGTGGGTTACATAGTAATGGGAAGAGGGACTGCCTCTGACATAATCTGATTGGCCTGCTCTTTGATCACCTGCCCCTGAGGGGGGAGCAGCCTTACCAGGCCACAGAAGATGACAATGCAGCCACTCCTGATGTGATCTGATAGACTAAGGTCAGAAAGGAGAGGAGGACCTCCCCTATCAGTGGACTTGGGGAGGGGCATGCGTGAAGAAGGGAGAGGGAGGGTGGGATTGGGAGGGGAGGAGGGAGGGGCTTATGGGGTATACAAAGTGAATAAAGTGTAATTAATAAAGGTTAAATAAAAAATTTTAAAAAAGAAGATGAAAATATGAAAAATTTGAAATGAAAATTAAGTGTGTGGTTCCTCGTCAACACAGATTGTCCTATCTTCACTCTTCTATTTATTTATGATTTAACCTTTAACTCCTCTGCTTCACTTATAGAAATAGGAATAATTTCCAGCATGGTGGCACAGGCTTAGAAGCCCAGCACTAGGAGGCTGAAGCAAGAAGCCTGGATACTTTTGATAGATTTGTTAATTATCTACCTAACGAAATCGAGAAGTACATGGGAAATAAACCTCCATGCCTATAAGGGATTGTGATGATTGCATGCCTTGATGTGAAAACGCCCTTCTTAACTATGGGCGGAGCCATTTTCAGGTGAGGGAAGCAAGCTGAGCACTTCCATAAGCTTGTTTGCGCACTGCTCTCTTCTAACTATAGATGTACAGCTAAAGCCGCTTCAAGACCCTGCTGTCTGGACTTTACGCTGAGCTGTGAGTATAAATAAGCCCTTTCTCCCTTAGGTTGCTTTTTTTTTTCCAGAATATGAATATTTTATAAAAGCAACAGGAAATCAAACTAGAATAATGCTGAAATCCAGCTTGTGCTACATGGGGAGACCCTGTCTCAAGAGCAAAACAAAACAACAATAAAAGGAAATACGAATAAATGCCTTACCCGTTTCTTTTTTTAACTAAATTTTTATTTTTATGTTAATTAAAGTTTATTCATTTTGCATTCCAGCTGTAGCCCCCTCTCTCATTCCCTCCCAATCCCACCATCCTCCTCTCATCTCCTCCTATGCCCCTCTCCAAGTCCAATGATAGGAGAGGTCCTCCTCCCCTTCCCTCTGACCCTAGCTTATCAGGTCTCATCAGGAGTGGCTGCATTGTCCTCCTCTGTAGCCTGGCAAGGCTGTTCTTCCATCAGGGAATGGGGGGTTCATGTCAGAGACAGTCCCTGTTTCCCTTACTAGGGAACTCACTTGGAGACTGAGCTGCCATGGGCTACATCTGAGCAGGGATTCTAGGTTATGTCCATTCTCAGAAAAGACCCCTGTGCCCAGATGTTTTGGTTCTGTTCCCCTACTTGTGGAGCTCCTGTCCCCTCCAGGTGTTTCTGTCTCCCATTCTTTCATAAGATTCCCTGCACTCTGCCTAAAATTTGGCTATGAATCTCATCATCTGCTTCGATACACTTCTGCATAGAGTCTTTCAAAGGCTCTCTGTGAAAGGCTCCTATCCTTTTTCCTGTTTTCCCCTTCTTCCAAAGTCCATCCCATTTGTCTGTCTGAGTGAGGATTAAGCATCTTACCCAGGGTCCTTCTTCTTGATTAGCTTCTTTCGGTGTATAGATTTTAGTATGTTTATCCTATATTATATGTCTAGTATCCACTTATAAGTGACTATATACCATGTGTGTCTTTCTGCTTCTGGGATACCTTACTCAGGATGATCTTTTCTAGATCCCACCATTTGCCTGCAAATTTCATGATTTCCTTGTTTTTAATTGCTGAGTAGTATTCCATTGTGTAAATAGACCACAATTTCTGTATCCATTTCTCAGTGGAGAAACATCTGGGTTGTTTCCAGGTTCTGGCTATTATGAATAAAGCTGCTACAAACATGGTTAAACAAACGTCTTTGCTGTATACTTGAGCATATTTTGGATATATGCTTAGGAGTGGTAAGCCAAACAATCATTAGGTCTTACTACAAAAGCCTACACGCCACAAAATTTGAAAATCTAAATGAAATGGATAATTTTCTTCATAGATTCCATTTACCAAAATTAAATCAAGATCAGGTAAATAGATTGAATAGTCCTGTATCCCCCAAAGAAATAGAAGCAGTCATCAAAAGTCTCCCCTCTGAAAAAAGTCCAGGGCCAGATGGTTTCAGCACAGGATTCTACCAGACCTTCAGAGAAGAGCTAACTCCAGTTCTCTTCAAACTATTCCACAAAATAGAAACAGAAAGAACATTACCAAACTCATTCTATGAAGCCACAGTCACTTTGATACCTAAACCATACAAAGACCCAACAAAAAAAAGAGAACTTCAGACCTATCTACCTTATGAACATTGATGCAAAAATACTCAATAAAAAATTTGCAAACCAAATCCAAGAACAGATAAAAGACCATGACCAAGTAGGCTTCATCCCATTTCTCCATGGCGAGACATTATAAGACAAGTTCCTTTTGACATTTGCACAAACCATAAAGGTCCTGTTATTTCAGTTACTGAGTCTGTCCATTAATGAGATTCAGGGGATTTTTCAGCAAAATTATCTGTTCCTGTTCACACAAATAGGAAATAAAAAGCAGCAATTTCAGCAGTTCAAATGGATCACTAATTTCTCTGTTCTCGCTTGGTCAGGATGTCATACCTGAAACATTCCATTTGAGAGTAACTGATATGTCAAGAGAGTAGCTTTGACTGTCCCTCTACGGCATGACTCCTCCTACATTTGTGGTGCTGTGTGTCTATCTGTTCCACTCTAGTGAACACAGTCCAATGGGAGTACCACTTAGACTTAAGTGTCAGGTGCCAGCTCCCTCTGAAACTGTGGCTGATATGTCTGTGAACACAGATGCCTCCCACTAGTGCTATTCACTACTATCCCCAACAGTGAGAGTGTACTTAATGGTGTTGCTTGTTTTATTTAAAGCATTCACCTGCCTCTTTTTACCACTACTCCCCCATTGCTAAGTCAATTGCATTCTCTTTACAAAAACAGAACAAAAACAGAAATCAAAGAAATCTATCACAAGGTCTAATTGAGTCTCATGACTTGCTGCAGTCCATCTGTATTCCTTTCAGCCAATCTAACAAGATGAATTGAGATTCATTAGGATTGGGTTATTAATAACAGAATCAAGTGGAAACAGAGGACGTCCTAGAACCCCCCTCTGGTTTGAGTACATGGCAAGTGTGCACACTTGCACAGACCACACACATGCACATACCCAGAAATAGATCAGACATACTAGAGGGAAGCTTAAAAGCCTACACGCCCTTTAATATGTATGGTCCTTTTACAGGATTCTGAGAAATAGACTAATACCTACCTGTTGATACAAAAAACTTTGTTTTTATTTTTTTATTAATTTTTTATTTTTTCATATTAATTACAGTTTATTCACTTTGTATCCCACCTGTAGCCCCTTCCCTCATTCCCTCCCAATTCCACCCTCCTTCCCTGTTTTCCTCCCATGCCCCTCCCCAAGTCCACTGATAGGGGAGGTCCTCTTCCTCATCCATCCGACCCTTGCTTATCAGGTCACACCTGAACTGGCTGCACTGTCCTCTTCTGTGCCCTGGCAAGGCTGCTCCCCCATCCAGGGGAGGTGATCAAAGAGTTCAGGTCAGAGACAGTCCCTGTTCCCCTTACTAGAAAACCCACTTGGATACACTGATAACTTTAAAGCTAAAGTCTTTGTTCTTATAAAATTAACATTGAGAATGACTGGATTAAGTCAGCAAAACAAATACATGATTTTTCTGTCATCGCTGAGTTGATATTGTGATAAACTTTTATTTTCCTACATACCCCACTCAATCTGATCTTTTCTAGTTCCATCCATTTGCCTCAAATTTTTATTATTTCATTTTTCTTTGCAGATGAACAGTGTGCCACTGTGTATATATACCATATTTTCTTCATCCATTTATCTGTTGAAAGGAATTTACATTGTTTCTGTTTCCTGGTTATTGTAAGTAGGGCAGCTATGAACATTACTGAACACGTATCTGTGGAGCAGGATGTCAAGTCCTTTGGGCATAAGCCCAGGGATGGTATAGCTGGGTCATATGATGATTTTTTCCCCCATTTTTTGAGAGTTTTTTTTTAATTTTATTTTTTTCTTATCAGTTACATTTTATTAACTCTGTATCCCAGCTGTATCCCGCTCCCTCATTCCCTCCCAATCCTACCCTCCCTCCCTCATCTCCACCCTGCCCCTTTCCAAGTCGGGTTTTTGTTTTTGCTTTGTTTTTTTGTTTGTTTTTTTTTCATACTGATTTGCAAAGTGGCTATAGTAATTTGCATTCCTACCAACAGTAAATGAATGTTCTTCTTTCTCTACAACATTCCTAAAATTTGCTGTCAGTTGTTCTGGTGGTCTTAGACTACGGCCACATTGCGAGCCCAGCGTGCTTGCTTACTCCATTCTAAGTCTTATCCTTGTACCCAACAGATAAGTGTAACTACCAGCCCTCATCAAAGAAGCTTCACAAATGGACACAATGCAGAGATCAGTGGGCCATGGGGAATCTAACCTAATGGATGGATCTACATCATAGTTCCTGCATCTCTGGCTCAGGGAAGATGGTACAGGAATATTGTAAGAGTAAGAATGGTTTCCAGGCAGGGCAGTTAACCACAAAGAGATAAGAATGAAAACTTGGGTCAGATTGACACCATCAACCTGAGTCAAGACTTCTAAAGAGTCTAATCTTAGAAAGCTTATTCCTAACAAAGTCAAACAGTAAAATTTGGGAAAGAGTTTCCTGGTGTAATACAATCCCCCGTGCACAAGGAAGCATAATTACAAGACTGAGTAAATGCCATTTCTTCCAAGAAGATGGGTTCTAGAGATAGGATTACCTGCACTACCTGCAACAAGGCCCAGGGAAGGGTCTGAGCCTGGTCTCAGTCATACAGATAGTGCAGAAGTCATTTTGGTTATTGCCACCTCTGGTCCTGGTTGTTGGAGTTTGGGAAGCCTCTGCCTATACTAATATTATAAGGGTCACTTAGACTATTAGGTATTTCCAGCACTGGTTGCAGGACCTTGGGGAAGCCCTAACTGTAAGGGTCATTTACATTGCTAGCCACTTCTGGTCCTGGTTATGGGAGCCTGATGTGTCCTGGCCCAACAGATAACAGATCCCCAGGCTGTCAAACACTTTCAATTCCAAGCTTTCTAGATGGAAGAACAGGTTTTTTACATCTTTCCCATTGGAAAGACAATCCTGTGTGCGTGACATTCCAGGTCTCTCCAGAGATCTTCAGGTGCAAGGACCTTCATGCTATGCTCCCAACACAGAATACCAGGAAGCTTGCTGTGAAACAGTCTTTTCTAGAAATGGCTGCAAAACAAGACTGGAACAATGGCACTATGTATCAATGGGCACATTATTGTAGAAGCAGGGAGATTCAGATAAATGACTCCTGGGTGAATTAAGCCTCTCCCAGGGATGAGCCCTCTTACTGCTTGTCCAGTGCAGTGGTTAGCCTTGAAACCATCTACACAAATAACAAAAACTGACTCAGCATACATTTGTTTATACACGTGTGTGTGTGTGTGTGTGTGTGTGTGTGTGTGTGTGTGTGTGTGTG
>NW_026596117.1:1046781-1103960 GCF_907164565.1 Psammomys obesus | reverse complement strand
TGTGTGTGTGTGTGTGTGTGTGTGTGTGTGTGTGTGTGTGTGTGTGTCAAATACAAGCAGGGCTGGGGAGATGACTCAGAGGTTAAGAACACTGGCTGTTCTTCCAAAGGTCCTGAGTTCAATTCTCAGCAACCACATTGTGGCTCATAACCATCTATAATGAGATGCCCTCTTCTGGCCTCCTGTCTCACATGAGGGAGAATAATGTATAATATATATATATATATATATATCCAAAGAAAAAGAAACTATCAATTTGAGGATGACATTGGAGTTCAAGAGAGGGTAACTAGGAGGGGTAAGAAGGAGGAGAGAGCAGGGGGAAAAATGATATAATTCTTTCTAAAGTTAAAACATTAAAAAATAATAATAAAAGAAATGGATTGTATTCCTAACATAAAACAAGAATTATAAACAAAAAAGAAAAAATTAGATTCAGTTAATGGAAATTCTTAGGCCCACACTCGACTTCTTGCCTTCTCCTCTTGCCTTCTCTGCATAGGCTGACCTACTATATAAAATAGAGGTAAGACACGAGTCACCCTTTTAATTTGAGCAGACTGATCAGACATTTTAAACGGGGCTTCAAGATAAAGACCCGATGAAGATGCAAAGTTCAGCGTCTGTCTGGCTACAGATTTTACAGACAAATGACCTACTGGCTAGATCCTTGCCAAATCCAGTCAATAGTTTCAAATTCCACACAACCTCAAAGGATCTAAGTCCAGTCATTTCTGTTTTGTTTAGCACAGTAGATTGTGCTAAACAGGATTGTGAAAAACAGTTTTCTGAGTGGTGGTAGATTGTAAAATCAGCTGCTACTTGGGCAACAATTAAAGTCTGAAAATTAATAGGATTAATAGGATCCTTCATGGAAATTCAAATTTCTATAGGATTCTGTTTGACCATGGTACAGCCACTTGCTTCACAGACTACATAAGCTTCCATGCATGGCTTTCTAAAATTACACCTGATTTTTTTCTACATAGCACCTATTAGCATTTATTCACTGTTTCTCATCCATATTCCCAAACCTACTCAGAAATCTAATCAGTCAAAACCTAGTCGGGAAGGAAAAGAGAACAAAGAATGTTTTGAGTTTTTATTAGTGGCAAGGGAGTTGAAGATGACCCATACTGAGTTAATTGCTTCTGAGGATTTCTGGAAGTGCCACTTGCACATTTTCTTCCTACTGACAGAAATCTGCAACACTGACAACTGGAATTGTCTTAAGCATGACTCTCTAATTTATTATCTGTCTATCCCTTTCTCCAGACTTATAAATCTTTCAGTAATTGATTTCCTTAAGAGTAGATAGTGAGGTGAAATTTATAGGTTAGTGGCCTTGAATTTGAAGCCTCATGAAAGGGTGGGGAGGGAACAGGATGACAAGAGCTGTTCAACATGTCATATATCCAAGCAACTCTACAAGAGTCAAGGAAATTAAAAGTACACACAAAAAAAGAGGAATTAGGCTCCAGGTTCCACAACACGGAAGAAGAGTTGCTAAAAACTTGACAACAAAGAATTCTGGCAGTCTTAAAATGAGAAGGGCTCTACTCTGGTCATTATAACCCTGTAGCATGAGGAAGAACTTTTCTGACCTGCAATGTGAGGGCGTCAAAGCTCTTGGCCTCGAATGGTCAATCCATCTATCAAATTCTCTCTTGTTTCGGAAAGAGACCCGCCACCTCCCTGTCAGTCCAGAGTTCCTCCTTCTTCATACATTTCCCCATGAATTTTCTCCAATTTCCTGATCTAACCCTGGGTAAATATTTTCTCTCCTGGGACATTCAAAGTGCTGGCTAATTAATGTACTATAATTGGCTAATAATAAAGATGTTCACAGATAGTAGTCAAATGATGACCCTTGCCGCTAGTAATAGCATTTTAAGCACAAATGGATTCCCAAAGACGAAAACATTATGAGCTAAAAGATTGAAATTATAATGAGATGAGAGGAAGTAGACTTAATCTTTAATGCACAAGTAATAGTCTACCCTGCTCCTCATAAAACTGTCGCAGATGATTTGTCTGAAGTGAGAAGTTCAAAGTAGAAAGAGCTAAAACAATGCCACAGTGTCAACATTATTAGCATAGCCTGAAAGTAGACTCAGGTTTAAGTGCATTTTTTTAATTTTTTATTAATTACACTTTATTCATTTTGTATCCCCCCATAAGCCCCTCCCTCCTCCCCTCTCGATCCCACCCTCCCTCCCCTTTCTGCATGCACGACCTCCCCAAGTCCACTGATAGGGGAGGTTCTCCTCTCCTTTCTGATCTTAGTCTATCAGTTCTCATCAAAATTGGCTGCATTGTCCTCTACCATGGCCTGGTAAGGCTGCTCCCTCCTCAAGGGGAGGTGATCAAAGAGCAGGCCAATCAGATTATGTCAGAGGCAGTCCCTCTTCCCATTACTATGTAACCCACTTGGACACTGAACTGCCATAGGCTACATCTGTGAAGGAGTTCTAGGTTATCTCCACGAATAGTCCTTGATTGGAGTATGAGTCTCTGGGAAGTTCCCTGTGTTCAAATTATCTTGTTCTGTTGCTCTCCTTGTGGAGTTCCCGTCCCCTCCAGATCTTACTATTTCCCACTTCTTACATAAAATTCCATTCACTCTGCCCATCACTTGGCCATCAGGCTCAGCATCTGCTTTGACCGTCTATACTGCAGAGGCTTTGAGAGGCCCTCTGTGGCAGGTTTCAAGGTTGTTTCCTGTTTTCTTCTGGCTTTCAGAGGCCCTCTGTAGCAGGTTCCAAGGTTGTTTCCTATTTTCTTTTTCTTCTGATGTCCATCCTCTTTGCCTTTCAGGATGGGGATTGAACATTTTAGTTAGGGTCCTCTCTTTTGCTTAGTTTGTTTAGATGTACCGATTTTAGTGGGTTTATTCTATGTTGTATGTTTATATGAGTGAGTATATACCGTGTGTGTCTTTTTGCTTCTGGGACAACTAACTCACTCAGGATGATCCTTTCCAGGTCCCACCATTTACCTGCGAATTTCATCATTTCCTTATTTTTCATTGCTGAGTAATACTCCATTGTATAGATGTACCACAGTTTATTCATCCATTGTTCAGTTGAGGGGCATCTGGGTTGTTTCCAGCTTCTGGCTATTACAAATAAAGCTGCTACAAACATGGTTGAGCAAATGTCCTTTTTGTGTACTTGCACCTCTTTTGGGTACATGCCTAGGAGTGGTATGGCTGGATCTTGAAGAAGAGCTATTCCTAGTTGTCTGAGAAAGTGCCAGATTGATTTCCAGAGTGGTTGTACCAGTTTACATTCCCACCAGCAGTGGAGAAGGGTTCCTCTTTCTCCACACCCTCTCCAGCATGTGTTGTCCCTTGAGTTTTTTATCTTGGCCATTCTGATGGGTGTAAGGTGAAATCTCAGGGTTGTTTTGATTTGCATTTCCCTAATGGCTAATGAGGTTGAGCATTTCTGTAAGTGCTTCTCTGCCATTTGATATTCCTCTGCAGAGAATTCTCTCTTTAGCTCTGTTCCCCATTTTTTAAGTGGATTACTTGGTTTGTTGCTTTTCAGCTTGTTTAGTTCTTTATATATATTGGATATGAGTCCTCTGTCAGATAAAGGGTTAGTGAAGATTCTTTCCCAATCTGTAGGCAGTCGCTTTGTTTTGATGACAGTATCCTTTGCTTTAAAGAAGCTTTTCAATTTCATGAGGTCCCATTTATTGATTGTTGCTCTTAGAGCCTGTGCTGTTGGTGTTCTGTTCAGGAAGTTTTCTCCTGTACCAATGAGTTCTAGAGTATTCCCCACTTTTTTTTCTAGCCGATTTAATGTGTCTGGTTTTATGTTGAGGTCTTTGATCCACTTGGACTTCAGTTTTATGCAGGGTGATAAGTATGGATCTATTTTCATTTTTCTACATGTAGACATCCAGTTGGACCAGCACCAGTTGTTGAAGATGCTATCTTTTTTCCATTGTATGGTTTTGGCACCTTTGTCAAAAATCAGGTGTCCATAAGTGTGTGGGTTTATTTCTGGGTCTTCTGTTCGATTCCATTGATCCACCATTCTGTTTCTATGCCAGTACCATGCAGTTTTTATAACTGTTGCTCTATAGTACAGCTTGAGATTAGGGATGGAGATACCTCCAGAAGATCTTTTATTGTAGAGGATTGTTTTAGCAATTCTCAGTTTCTTCTTATTCCATACAAAGTTGAGAATTTTTCTTTCCAGGTCTGTAAAGAATTGTGTTGGCAATTTGATGGGAATTGCATTAAATCTGTAGATTGCTTTTGGTAAGATAGCGATTTTTACTATGTTAATCCTGCCAAGCCATGAGCATGGGATATCTTTCCATCTTCTCATATCTTCCTCTAAGACTTTCTTCAGAGACTTGAAATTTTTTTCATACAAGTCTTTGACTTGCTTGGTTAGGGTTACACCAAGGTACTTTATGACATTTGTGGCTATTGTGAAGGGTGTTGTTTCTCTAATTTCTTTCTCAGCCCTTTTGTCTTTTGTATACAGGAGTGCTACTGATTTTTTTGAGTTAATTTTGTATCTGGCCACTTTGCTGAAGGTGTTTATCAGCTGTAGGAGTTCCCTGGTAGTTTTTGGGGTCACTCATGTATACTATTAAATCATTTGCAAATAGTGATAATTTAACTTCTTCTTTCCCATCTGTATCCCCTTGATCTCCTTCAACTGTCTTATTGCTCTAGCAAGGACTTCCAGCACTATGTTGAAGAGATATGGAGAGAGTGGGCAGCCTTGTCTTGTCCCTGATTTCAGTGAGATTGCTTTAAGTTTCTCTCCGTTCAGTTTGATGTTGGCTATAGGCTTGCTGTATATTGCCTTTACTATGTTTAGATATGTGCCTTGTATCCCTGATCTCTCCAGTACTTTAAACATGAATGGATGTTGGATTTTGTCAAATGCTTTTTCAGCATCTAGGGAGATTATCATGTGGTTTTTTTCTTTCAGTTTGTTAATATGGTGGATCTCATTGATAGATTTCTGTATATTGAACCACCCCTGTATACCTGGGATGAAGCCTACTTGGCCATAGTGGATAATATCTTTGATGTGTTCTTGGATCCGGTTTGCAAGTATTTTGTTAAGTATTTTTGCATCAATGTTCATAAGGGAGATTGGCCTGAAATTCTCTTTCTTTGTTGAGTCTTTGTGAGGTTTAGGTACCAAGGTGACTGTGGCTTCCTAGAATGAGTTTGGTAATGTTCCTTCTGTTTCTATTTTGTGGAATATTTTGAAGAGAATTGGAGTTAGCTCTTCTTTGAAGGTCTGGTAGAATTCTGCGCTGAAACCATCTGGTCCTGGGCTTTTTTTGGATGGGAGACTTTTGATGA
The DNA here is from genome assembly GCF_907164565.1 of Psammomys obesus. NCBI lineage: Eukaryota > Metazoa > Chordata > Mammalia > Rodentia > Muridae > Psammomys > Psammomys obesus. Next base: position 1,098,616 of record NW_026596117.1, on the reverse strand, counting down.
CTGCTTCTATTTCTTTGGGGGATATAGGACTATTTAATTGATTTACCTGGTCCTGATTCAGCTTTGGTAAGTCAATTTGATCAAGAAAATTGTCCATTTCATTTAGATTTTCAAATTTTGTTGAGTATAGACTTTTGAAGTAAGTCCTAATGATTGTTTGGATTTCCTCAGTGTCTGTAGTTATGTCCCCCTTTTCATTTCTGATTTTGTTGATTTGGGTGGTGTCTCTCTGCCTTTTAGTTAGCTTGGCTAAGGGTTTGTCGATCTTGTTGATTTTATCAAAGAACCAGCTCTTGGTTTCATTGATTCTTTGAATTGTTTTATTTGTTTCTAATTGATTGATTTCAGCCCTGAGTTTGATTATTTCCAGCCTTCTACTCCTTTTTGGTGTGTCTGCTTCTTCTTTTTCTAGGGTTTTATGTGGGCCATTAAGTTGCTTGAATGAGCTGTCTCGAATTTCTTCTTGAAGGCACTTAGTGCTATGAACTTTCCTCTTAGCATTGCTTTCATTGTGTCCCACAAGTTTGTGTATGTTATGTCTTAATTTTCATTGATTTCTAGAAAGGCTTTAATTTCTTTCTTTATTTCTTCCCTGACCCAGCTGTCATTTAGTAACAAGTTGTTGAGTTTCCATGTGTGTGTAGGCTTTTTGCTATTTCTGTTATTGTTGAAGACCAGCTTTATTTCATGGTGATCAGACAAGATACAAGGGATTATTTCATTCTTCTTGTATCTGTTGAGGCTTGCTTTGTGACCAACTATATGGTCTATTTTGGAGAAGGTTCCATGAAGTGCTGATAAGAAGGTAAATTCTTTTGTGTTTGGGTGTAAAGTTCTGTAAATGTCTGTGAGGTCCATTTGATTCATGACCTCTGTCAGAGACATTGTTTCTTTGTTTAATTTCTGTTTTGTTGACCTGTCCTTTGTTGAGAGTGGGGTGTTGAAGTCTCCCACTATTAATGTGTGGGGATCTATATGTGGTTTAAATTTTATCAATGTTTCTGTGACAAATGTGGGTGCTCTTGCATTTGGGGCATAGATGTTCAGGATTGTGATGTCTTCCTGGTGGAATTTTCGCTTGATGAGTATGAAGTATCTCTTTTTATTAATTTTGGTTGAAAGTCTATTTTATCAGATATTAGAATGGCTACTCCTGCTTGTTTCTTGTGTCCATTTGCTTGGAAAGTCGTCTTCCAACCCTTTACCCTCAGGTAATATCTATCTTTGTGTCTTAGGTGTGTTTCTTGTATGCAACAGATTGCTGGGTTTTGTTTACATATCCATTCTGTTAATCTGTGTCCTTTTACTGGAGAATTGAGTCCATTGATGTTGAGAGAGATTAATGACCAGTGGCTGTTAGATCCTTTGATTTTGATGTTGGCTGTGTTCATAAGGTTGTGTGCTTGGTTGCTTTTTGTTTTAGTGTAGTAAGATTAATTATTTCCTATGTTTTCTTGACAGAAGCTAATTTTTTGGGGTTGTATTTTCCCTTCCAGTGTCTTCTGTAATGCTGGATTTGTGTGTAGGTATTGTTGAAATTTGTTTTTGTCATTGAATATCTTGTTTTCTCCGTCTATGAGGACTGAAAGTTTTACGGGTATAGTAGCCTGGGCTGACATCTGTGTTCTCTTAGGGTCTGCATGATATCTGTCCAGGCCCTTCTGGCTTTCATAGTTTCTGTTGAAAAGTCAGGTGTGATTCTAATGGGTTTGCCATTTTATGTTACTTGGCCTTTTTCCCTTGCAGCTTTTAGTATTTTTTCTTTGTTCTGTATACTTACTGTTTTGATTATTATGTGGCGGGAGGATTTTCTTTTCTGGTCAAATTTGTTGGGTGTTGTGTAGGCCTCTTGTATCCTTATTGGCTTCTCCTTTAACTTGGGGAAATTTTCTTCAATGATTTGGTTGAAAATATTTTCTGGGCCTTGGAGAAGGGAGTCTTCTTTTTCCTCTATACCTATTATTCTTAGGTTTTGTCTTTTCACATTGTCTTGGATTTCTTAGACGGTCTGTGTCAGGAATTTTTTGGATTTAACATTTTCTTTGACAGATACATCGATTTCTTCCATTGTATCTTCTACACCTGAGATTCTTTCTTCCATTTCTTGTATTCTGTTGGTTATGCTTACCTCTGTAGTTCCTGTTTTCTTCCCTAAATTCTTCCTCTCCATTATTTCCTCCATTTGTGTTTTCTTTAATTTTTCTAGTTCTATCTTCAGGTCTTGAGTTGTTTTGTTTACTTCCTTCACCTGTCTGCTTATATTTTCCTCTTTTTCTTTTATTTCCTTCAACTCTGTCTCTTTTTTTTCTTTCAGTGATTTAATTATTTCTTCTCTGAAGGCCACAAGCTGTTTGGCTGCATCTTCCCGTATTTCTTCACAGATGGCCATAATCTGCTTGTCTTTATCTTCCTCCATTTCTTTATGGATAGCCATGATCTGTTTGGTTTTATCTTCCTCTAATTCTTTACGTATTTTATTTGTTTCCTCTATTATCCTCTTCATCAACATAGATGTAAGATCATCTTCTTGATTTTCTATCATGCTGCATTGTCCAGGGCTGTTCGCCCCTGGATGGCTGGGTTCTGGAGATGCCATATTGCTCTGTCTTTTGTTGGTTGAGCTTTTACGCTGACCTCTACCCATTGGGCTGATTTAGGTGTTGGCTGTTAGTTTCTGTGCTTCCTGGAGTCCTGAGGTAGGGAGTATCCCCTTGGCCGGAAGATGAATTTTCCTGAAGGAGTCCTTCTCTGCTTTTTGGTTATGGTCACTGTATGGCCAGTGTTTCTCAGGAGTTGCCACTGCTCACCTCAGGTTTATAGCCCTGAGTAGTAGCTGTGGTCTATGTTAGGCAGTGGGGGGATCTCTTCTTACCCATAGAAGTTCTCAAGACAGCTGCTCCACTGCTGGGTTTCTTGTTATAAATTTAGTGTGCTGCTGCTCACTAAATTTCCATGTACAGTCCTCTTGAAGAACTTGCTGATTCCCTAGCTATGGGGTTTTCTCCCAACAGGGAAACTCAGTCTGTTATCCTGGGGCGCACAGTTCTGTCCGGGAAAGTGAGAGGTGCACTCAGCAAGTCTCTGGGCCAGAGGCTGATTGTTCTGCTCTGGACCTGGAGAATGTGCACCTAGGTTGAGTTGGCACCTGGGGGTGCTGCTCTGGTCTGGAGGCTGGGTGCCTCACTCTGGACCAGAAGCTGTGTGTCCCTGTCTGGGATGGCGGCTGCAGGCACTGCTCTGGTCCAGATGCTGTGGGTGCAGCCCTCTTGAAGGACCAGAGATTCCCACAGTTTTGACAGTCTAGCTAGGGATAACTGGTTGATCCTTGGCACAGTATCTGAGGGCTGCTGTAATGGCTCTCTGGCTTTTGTAGGTCTGAGGATGCAGCTATGTGTCCCAGTGCCGTAGGGGAACTCAATAATGGCAGCAGAGCACAGCGCTCCTGCCTGCATTAGAGCCTAGAGTCTGCGTGATTCCAAGAAGTGTTTTGGTGCTGGGTGTCCTAAGCGTTAGAGCTGATGATCCCTTCCGCTGGGGGTTTCCTCCTGCCAGAGACACCCAGTCTTTGCTTTGGGGACCGCTGTTCTGTCTGGGGTGGCAAGTAGAATCCACAGGCACAGATGCCCGCTTGTGGCTCCGCCTTTCTGGCCGTTCAGAGCCGTGGCTGCTGCCTAAACTGGGTAATTTTCCCTAGTCCCTTTTGGGGTGGGGGTGTTGGCTGGGTGCTCTGAGATCAGAGCAGCCGTTTCCCTCCCTGTGGGTTTGCACCTGCCAGTGAAATGCAGTCTCTGGTGCCTGGTGCCCTGGTGCCCACAGTTCTATCTGAGGCGGGGAATCAGGCGCGCAGGCAGGGCTCCGTGCAGGCGCCTGGGTCCTGGCTCTGGGTCTGGGCTGGCTCTTGGGGCACCCGCGGAACCCGAGTCTTTTCCAGGGGATGTCTGGGTAACTTGAGGTCGGGCCCAATAGTTTCCTGCTCCGTGGGGTTATCTCTCGACTGGGAAATCCAGTCTATGGTGTTGTGGGCCCACAGTTCAGTCTGGGACCGTGACCAGATCACGCTGGGGTGTAGCTCTGGGCTGGCGACCAAGTGCCTGGCGGAACCGGGATCTCTTCCAAGGTTTAGCCGGGTGAGTTAAAGCTGATTGAATCCCCCATCGTGGGGTATCCTCTCACCTGTGAAACACAATCACTTGTGTTTTATGGCCGCGAGTTCTGATTGCTGGTCACTGTGCCAATCCTGCTGTGCTGCTCCTCAGAATGAGAGTCCTCCTGGCGCCGCCATCTTGTCCCGCCCCTCCTTAAGTGCCTTTTGCTGCAAAGCACTTGGCAGCTTCACTGGGGGCAGGTTATGGTCTTGTCCAGTCTTCTGTGTTCTTAGCTAAACTGTCCCACAGTTACGTCAAAGACTCAAGGAAACAGGACATCAGTCATACAGTATACATGTGATAATGTTTTCTACCTTTATTACTGTTAACTCTTTTCTGAAGAATCAGCAGTGATCCCAAATCTCATGACCTGATGCTATTATTTCTCCTGTACTGAGAACTATTAGAGATTTGATTCTTCTATAAAATAAATTTATACTTTAAGATCACTAGTGATAAAATACCCTAGATTAGCCTTAAAATGTAGTTGCATTTGCATAAATAAGTGGTAGCATACTGCTTTTCATCCCATTTATTTTCAGTGATTTGTAACCCACATCAGTGAAAAATTTTCCTAAGTCATGAAAATCACCAGTTTATTCAGAAGAATTCTAAATGCTAGACATAGATTTAACAAAATGGAAAAGGACTGAACCTGGGCTCTGAGTCAAATTAGGACACATAAGAAACTAATCTAAACCACTAGATTCATACACATCATTAGCCCTTGGACCCGACGTCTTTGGACTATTCTATATATCACTATGATAGCACTACTTTACTGTTTTAATGTTCCATTCAAAGCTATAGCTTTTATCTTTAAATTTTTAAACCTCATCTTTGATGAAATACTAATTATAGGACAATGAACTCAAGAGAGTTTCCTCTACCATCAAAACCCAAGAGCAAGCCTCACACAGAGGAACTTAAGTGTACAAAGCAAGAAGGCCCTATGCCTTCTCCAAACATTCATCTTCAGGGTCCAAAGGGTTCCCCAGTGCTAACTCTAAGAAGTCCACCTTTTTAAGTAAGAACTAATGAATGTTTGGATTTCCTCAGTGTCTGTCGTTATATCTCTCTTTTCTTTTTTGAATTTGCTGATTTGGATAGTTTCTCTCTGCCTTTTAGTCTGCTAAGGGTTTGTCGATCTTGTTGATTTTCTCAATGAACCAGCTCTTCGTTTCATTGATTCTTTGAATTGTTCTCTTTGTTTCTAGTTTGTTGATTTCAGCTCTGAGTTTGATTATTTCCAGCCGTCTACTCCTCTTGGGTTTGTCTGCTTCTTTTTTTTCCCCCTAGGGCCCTTAGGTGAGCCCTTAAGTTGCTTGTATAAGATGTTTTGAATTTCTTTATGAAGGCACTTAGTGCTATGAACTTTCCTCTTAGCAGTGCTCAGATGTGACCTATTGGCAGCTCAGTCTCCATGTGGATCTCTGAGTAACGGGAACAGGTGCTGCCTGTATCATGAACTCAGTTGACTGCTCGCTCAGTTGATCACTCGCTCCTGAAGATGCAGCCTTGCCAGGCCAGAGAGGAAGAGGATCCAAGCAGTCCTGATGAGACTTAACAATCTAAGGGAAGATGGCAATAGTGGAGAACTCCCCCTTTCAGTGGACCTTTCAATGGAGGTAATAGGGAGGGAGTCTAGGATTGGGGGGAGTTGAGGGAGAGGCTTTGGTCAGGGATCAGGATATGTAATGAATAAATTGTGAAGAAAAAAAATAATGTTAAAAAAAAAAGTCAACATAACCGTATGCTATCTATAGCTCCATTGCCAAGTGAGAAGTAAAAATGACAAAAATAAAACTGGAGTGTCATAGAACGCCCCTACCCCTTCCTCTAGCCTCAGCATTGATGGCCAAAGATAACCTTGAGACCATCAAAACAATTTCTTCTTTTTTTTCTTCTTCTTCCTCTTTTTTTATTTTGTATTTTTTGAGGAAGCTTCTATGTCAGGACATATGCCTGAAAGTACACCCATAACTGCAATAACCTTTGTGAGAGAATGACATGTTTGGAATATGCATGGACATGGGAAAAGGGTGAAAAGGCAGAGGTCAGCAGCTAAAATTCTGTGAGGATAGAATTTTGTTCTAAATAATAAGAGGAAATTAATATTTTAATATAATATTTTGTTTTTATTTATTATTTGAGAATTTTATACATGTATACAATGTATTTCAATCATTTCTTCTTTACTTTCTTGCTCCATTGCCTCTAGGTTCTCGTGACTCCAAGAACTTCTCCTGACTTCATAACTTTTATTTTTTTGTATAACCCATTGAACCCAGTTAGTGCTGTCTTTATACTCATGAGTCTGAGCCACCCATGAGCATGGGTCAACCTAACACACACACACACACAGAGAAAGAGAGAGAGAGACAGAGAGAGAGCCTGTCTTATCAAACAATAAATCTTACCATGTTTCTATCCAAAATGTATGTAGTGGGAAACTACACTTTAAACACTTCCAGGACCAAATCCTTCCTATACTGCTCTAGTCCATGCCATCATTACACCATGTCTAGATGACTAAAACATTTTCCAGTGTGGTCTTCTTGCTCTTGTGACTTCTCAACACTGCAGCAACAAAGAGTCTATGAAAACTTACAAGTCAAATAAATTCACTTTTCATTTCAAATCCCTTCAATATCTTTCATCTCAGTTTAAGACCCAAAGTTTGTGTAATCTTTATAACTACCTCCCTTACCTCTTTTCCTATAAACTTATTTCCTTACTTCCTTACTTTCTGAGTGTCTCACATCAATGGTTTGCTATGGTCAGGGATGTTCTTCTCCCACATATACACATGACTTTTTCTTTCAGTACCTCATGCACTATCTTTGTCAGATAGTCACATCCTATGTAAGTTTCCTCTGATCACCATATTTTGACAGAAACCACAAGCCACTTGTTTAGGCACAGGCCTTTAATCTCGGCACTTAGAAGGCTGTCACAAGATCATTAGTTCAACCTGTGGAAGAGTGGAAAGAGGAATTGTAGGAGCCAGAGGAGCCAAGGATACCAGGAGAACATGTCTCACAGAGTCAACTAAGTGGGGCTCACGGAGACTGAAGCAGCAATCGCGGAGCCCACGTGGGTCTGCACTAGGCCCTCTGCATACATGGTTGATTAGCTTGGAGTGCTTGTGTGACTCCTAACCATGAGAGTAGGGTTGGCTCATACTCGTTTGCCTGCCCCTGGGACACTTGTCTTCTTACTGGTTGCCTCACCCTGCCTGGAAATGAGTGTTTGTGGCGAGCCTTATTGAGTCTTATTATGCTTTGTTCATTTGATATCCTTGGGAGGCCTGCTTTTTTGTGAAGGAAAATGGAGGATCCTCAGAGTGGATCTGGGGCAGAGAGCAGGAAGTGGAAACTGGGAGAAATGGAGGGTGAGGAAACTGCGGTCAGGAGGTATGCATGAGAGGAGAATTAAAAAAAAAAAAACATTGAAAAAAATAACAGTTCAAGGCTAGCCTGGGCTACATAGCAAGATTATCTCAAGAGAATGAAAAAAAAGTGCAGAACCTTCAGCTCTGACTGATTCCTTTCATTTTCCTGTCTTGATAGTATCCCATCTTGCATCATGTGTAAGATACCAATTCCTGTCAGGAAAAGAAAGCAAGAATTTTTGTTTGTCTTTTAGTCCCTGCCATCTTGAGTGAAAAAAATAAAGCAATTTCAAAATTATAAAGTTTTTAGGTATTTATGAAATATATAATAGAATGATAGTCGTGTTATAATAATAAACTATAAAGCTATACATCAAGGCAGTGGTGGAGAAGTCCTCCTTTCAGTGGACTAGGGGAAGGGAATGGGAGAAAAACAGAGTGAGGGTAGAACTGAAGGAAGTTGAGGGAGGGAACTTCAATTGGGGTATATAATGAATAAATTGTGAAAAATAATAAAAATTAAATTTTTAAAAGGTTAAAAATCTATACATCGAGATATTTAGTGGCTTTCTATGTAGCTGTCTATTCACATAATTAACAAATTTAATTTCCATAATGAACCTAATAAATAGATTACATTATGTCTGCATTTTCTAGACAAATAAATTAAGATCCAGAGAGGTTAATGAGGTTTTGAACATGTTATATCAAAATATGCAACCTTAGTGTGTGAGAAAATCAAATGAAGAAAACCATTCTCTCCCTCCCCAAAACCCTCATCCACAGTACAGGTGATTAAACTCAGAAAGAGTTCTCTACACGGAAGCAGACCATAAAACTAAACTGGCATTACCCACTACCCATAAGACCCTTACATGAGAGGTACCCAATCAAAAGACATGGGCATACAGAAAAAGCTTACAGATGAAGGCCTTGCTAAGGTTCCCCTCAATGTCCTACCAACACGTCCTTCTTTCTTTGTCCATCCCTACCTCTCCACAAATGTCACCTTTATCAACTGGCACAAACATACACACAGAACCCTTTAATCTCTTTGGCTATTTTAAAGGCAACCATGTTGCAAAAAGTTAGATAAATTTGCATGCTTTTCTCTTAAAAATATGTGTTTTGTGACACATATCTCAACCATGAACTTAATAATGAAAATGAAAGATTAATTTCTCTATAAGTTATTGAACTTTCTCACCATTACACTAGGGGTAGAGAACATACAAGATATATATATATCCTCTACAGGATCTGTTTATTTTCTGACATTTAGAGAAAAAAAATCATTTTTTTTCAAGATTGGGATAAGAATTGTAACTCACATATACAAAGTCTAAGGTTTAGTCTGTGTAGACTTTCCACATTCCTCAAGAACTGATGCATGAAAGGTTTGGTTCTCTCACTGCTGCACCACTGAGAAATGGTGGCACATTTAGGAGGTGAGATCCAGTTGAAGAAAGCCAGATCCTAGGAATATTGCTGAAAGAAAGATATTACAAACACAGCTCCTGCTCTCTCATTCAGGCCATGTTCCAGCCTCCAAGAAGTGTACCACTTTGTTCAGGCATAAGTCCTTCTCTCCAGAAGGCACTGCTTCACACAAGGTCCAAAAGCTAGGGGACCCGGTGAACAAGGACTGAAACTATGAGCCAAAATTATTCTCCTCTAATTTGATCTCCTGGGCTATGCTGCAGCACTCAGGAAACGCTGACTGGTGTGTGGCACTCTTTCTAACTCTGGTACGTCGGTTCAGGGCGGCAACAGGTAGGTTCTGACTGCTGAACATCTAGAGTAAAATGTGATACCAGAACTATGAAAGCTTCCTTCTAAGTCAAGTGCTCCGCTATGCAGTCCCCCATCTGGGCTTTGATTGGCAGCATCACATTTAAAAGCGACCTTCAAATACTTACCTGGCAGGAGAGGTTCCGTGATCACAAAGGTGGTTTTCCCAGGGTGAGACTGCATATCCACTGCATTTCAGCTGTGCTGAGCCCTGTGATTTCCCCAAATGTTGAAAACTCAACTGCATAATTTTGTGGTAGTGGGGGGCCCACGTTCATGCTCTCCCCTGAGAAGAAAAAAAAAATAAGTTAAAAAAAAAAACCCTTCACAGATGAAAATTAATCTTTTCTGTCTACGGAAAAAATAATTTTAGTTTGTTTCTATTGTTGGCTTCTCAGCTTAGCAGTCACATTGTGCAAGCCTGTTTCAATGACCCTGTAGTCTAACAATGTGCACATATTTGTTTTCCAAGTCAAAGGGGGAAGGCATTATAAACCACTCAATATTTGCTTTATTTGTCCAAGATTCTAACCTCCTCATTTAAGCTGCGAAACTTCACTATGGAGAAATCTTTACACCCCAGGCCTGCTGACTGCCATAAGCTCTGCATGGGTACCACGGAGGAACCAGCAATTAGGCTCCACACAGCGACTCTCAAACGAAGAGGGTAGATTGATGTCCCCATTTGTGTTCCAGTGCCCCAAAATACTATCACAGCATGAGCAGCTGCCTGAGAGCTCCACTGAATTTGTATTCAGGAAAACAAGCTAAAAGGTCACCATGCAACATGCATATATATTTATAATGGAATTGGTATTTGCTAATCGATAAGGAGAAATGCTTCTTCCTTATAGTAACTTTACAAACTTTTCTGCTGAGAGCCTGCAGTCAGCCCTGGAAAACCCTTACAGACTGCGCTTCAATATTTTCTCGGATGCTTAAGACAAAGGCTGTTCAAGATGCTCATCTATTGACTTTACAATTTCCATGCTAAGATTAAGATGTCATATCTAAGTACTAAGTTTTCATACCAATTAAGGAGGAAAATGGTCATGTCATTAGCAAAGCATCATTTTTGCAACACCCCATCAGCTTCTCAACAAACCTCTGCTTAGCCTTAGAAAGGTTGAGAACCACTATGATGTCAGTGGTTCTCTGACGAAGTTCTCAACCTTGCTAAGGCTGTGACCCTTTAATACTGTTCCTCATGTTGTGGTGACCCCCAACCATAAAATTATTTTGTTGCTACTTCAGCTACTTCATAACTGCTGTTTTGCTACTGTTATGAATTATAATGTAAATATATGATATGCAGGATATCTGATATGGAACTTTCAAAGGGATCTCAACCCACAGGCTGAGAAACACTGCACCGTGTGGTCTGATAAAACCACTTCACAGAATCCACATCCTACCAGTCAAGTGTCTCCTGTCATCAGGTACAGTACCTGATGAACATTCTGGACCATATACTTTCTCCCACTTTGTCCATACCACTGCTGTCTGCTGCTTTCATTTCATCCTCTCTCTCTCCTTCAGCAACCCACTCTCAGAGTTCTTTTTAGAGAGTATTTGCATGGAGCACATCTCCAATTTTTTGAGTTCTCACAACGTAGAACATAGTCTCTTAATGTCATTAGTCACATAATCTAAGCCATACTCCCACTTCCAGGAACATCTTATGAAATCCTTGACTGATATTGCTTTACAAAGCTCAGCCGCTCCCTCCCCTGGCCTCAGCCCCGCTCATTTATTTTTCCACAAATAGAGCTCTCTTAGCACTTACTCTCGTCTGCTCCTTATAAACAGTTATTAGTAAATACCAGCTGGATTAAATTTGGTTTTATTCTTTTCCTAATTAGGTTTTTAGTTACTTTGGGTTGTTAATGCATTTCTCAGTATCAAATGGGATTTAGTTTCAGAGATGAGTGGCTTTGGAAAGTATTGGTGTGGTAATGCACGACATATTAAGTTAGTGGAGGGGAAAAATTAGAATGAATGAATAGTAGGCAAAGATTTAAAGGTGCTATAACAGCACCCAGTTAGCATCAAGCTATGGGAAATCTATTTCTAGCATGAGTCCAAGAACATCAAACGAGTATGAGAAGAAAAAAACCTAATTAGCCTACATTATGTGCAAAATGTGAAATGCTGTGAGGAATGGTGGCTGTGGAGTGTGGGCAAAAGAAAGGGGCTGTTAAGAAGCCATTGTGCCTTTAACACAATTATCAGGCAGTAACCTTCTACCCACGAGGAAGAGATGATGAAGCTGAAAATTTTGACAGTTCATAAGATGTTTTGGTTTAATTAGCAAAAATGTCTTGTAGTGAGGAATGATGGCTTAATACTCCAAACACAATTGAAATAACTTTTTAATAAATAATTTCAATTAATTATTCTGACAAAGTTCAAGAACTCCTTATTCTGTCTCATAGATTGATAAAAATTATAATAGAACAAAACATTCTCAGAATTTTTGAACAGCACTTTAGGTGATTACAATGATAATAATCTATGTACCTCTTAATTATAACCCTATTGGGAAATACATTGGCTGGCGGTGTGTATAATGGCACAGGTTTTGCTCTCAGGGTAGCATGTCACAATCATTGACCTGCCATTCATTGTCTATGTGCCTTTGGGTTAGAGCCATAGTGTCTTTATGGGACTCTCATTGCTAATATATAAGATACACCACACAGTTTTTGTACGTTTGGTAATGCAGTGTGCGTAAATTAGCTGTTCAGTAAGTTAAATTGTTAAAATCGTTAAGAAAAATGGTGTCAGAATCATTCTAAGAATAATCTGGTCTGTTAAGATGGTTCATTCTTGCCTCACACACACGCACACACACACACACAAGCACACACAGAGACACACACAGGCTCATGAGCATGTGCACATAAGTGTGTGCATGTGTGTGTGTGTGTGTGTGTGTGTGTGTATACACACCAAGACACAGTGGACAAGATTGGCATTCAACAGAAAACTGACCACAAGAGAAAACTCTCTGCTCCTCCCACCCCCCTTTTTTAAAAATCTCTCCCACTTTCTAAGCTAGCTGGCAAAAGGTATTATCCAAAATGATGAAGCCCCTCATCTAGGAATGGGGCCAAGTGCAGAAACCCGAGCAGCACACAGTGAGCTATTAATCACACACAGTTTTGCAGAGTTGAATGCAATATTATGAATTACCCATTAAGTATTAACAGCAGAATGAATTAAGGAAATTGTCCATAATATCTAACATTTTCATTATAGCATAATGAAAACTAGTGTCTCTAAATTCTGCTTCTAGGAAAAAAGAAAAAGTGTCCAGTGTAGCGTGGTTACTTTTAAAAACAGAAATGCTCTTTACTTTTTAAGAAACAAATACAATATTAACATATTTCAGACTTACTCTAAAACAGTGTTTCCTGTTTCCCACCCAAGAGATCTAAAAGTATCAAAAAAAACCAAAACAAAACAAAACAAAACAAAAAAAAAAAAAAAAAAAAAAAACAAACAATAAGGTGCTTCTAGAACGCTTCGCGCTATGATGACCCTAACCTGGAAACTCAAGACAGTGAATAACAAACAGGTTTGCCAGGACAAGTGTGATTGCCCATCACAGCAAAAGGCCCGTGGCATCAAAAACTAATGACAGAACACCACATCCTTGCCTGGGGTGCAGCAGCAGCTGTCAGGCCAGCGTGCTGTGTAAGTGCGAGCCACGGAAAGCTTATGTTCCAGTATAGTCAACAGGCCCACTGTGCTCCTGGGAGCTGTGGCAGACACTTCAGATAGCATCCCTAATTATTATTTAAATGAAGGCAAGGTGATTAATGATATCCTCTCTCATTTTTTTAAGTACCAAATATGCAGCCAACCCCACATAAATTTCTTTATCTTGCAGACTGAGCAACACTGTCTCATTATAATACATTTCCATAAATCACACAGGATTGCATGGGGAAAGCAGCAGTCTCTCCCTCTACGCTCCATGTTCTCACACTGTTTTTCCATCTCTCTGATACCTAGCTTACTTTATAAAGTCCTTCTAATTAAAAGTGACCGTCATAAATGTTTCATGACACAGCTTATTCTTCAGAAATAGATATAGTGTCCATAGGCTACCATAATGTGTAGTAAAGAGTATTTGGACAATAAATAACTGTTTAAGAATGATAGGAGAAGGTAAAAAGGCAGGAAAGACTAAAGAAGGAGGAAGAAAGCAAGAGAAACTATCAGAACTGTGTCCAATCACATATATTATGTGTGATTGACACATCATCCTGCTGCCACACGATTTCCCAGTGAGATTGGGAGATGGCAGTCCCCCACCAGGTCAGGGGCAGAGCTGTAACTGAATTCCAAGTATTTTCTCTCAGTGACTCTGTGGCATTCGAGTGGATGCTGATGCATTGCTCACTACCAGATCCTTTCCAACGGCCTCACCAGGTTGAGGTGGTATGAGGGCGAGGCGGCAGTTGTTAATTCTAATTGTTTCCCTTAAGTAGTCATACTGAGCTGGTTTTAAATCAAAATAACAATAATAACTTAAACAACTCTTCTTTGATTGATTTCTACCACTTGACTCTTGTAGTTTAAGAAACATTCTGTGTACATAGTCTTCATATTCTCATAGGTGGGAACCATTTCTGTGTTTCGGTGGGGTAGTTAAAAATAGCTGCCTGTATCCTTGGCTTCACCATTCGCCACTAATCATAATGTTATTCCCAATTGGCATGTCTCTTTAATGTGTTGAACTCTTCGGGTGACTGATATGAGTTACAGAGTAGTGGAATAAAGTGGATCTAGAAAAAAAAGATGAGTGTCACAAGTCACTTGCCTCCGTTATTCCTAATGGCTTTTAAAACAATGAAATTATTTCTGATCAATGCATATTGAAAGTTTGTACAGCTTAGAAGCCATTTGACTTTCACATAGTCTATATTTTAACATTTAACAGTGTGACAGCCACAAAAAACGGCACATTGTCAAGCTGAAAATCACTTAAAATTTTCCGAGGTACTAGACTAAGTGCAGGGTAGACCATATGCAATTATCTTCAGAATTATAGGGCAATGTTGGATCTCAAGGACTTAGATGACAATAGCATGATCATATGACCTATATAACTTTCATGTTACTTTTCTTAAAGTACAAGCTTTTATGAAATGTATTTCATTCAAACCAAAAATTTAATAATGAGGTTGTTTCTTTACAAATAATCACAGCTTGTGATCTAAGTTCTTAGTATCCAGCTGTTTACATGATTCAAATCTTTATTTTCCTGTGTCTTTCTTCAAACTGAAATGACTCTAATTCCTCATTTTTAATTCTTTTTAAAATTAATTTATTTTTTTTAATTAATTTATTTATTAATTACAGTTTATTCACTCTGTATCACCCTGTATCACCTCCCTTTTCCCCTCCCAGTTCCACCCCCCCCCTCCTCCCATGTCCTTCCCCTAGTCCACTGATAGGGGAGGTCCAACTTCCTTTCCTTTTGACCCTAGCTTATCAGGTCTCACCAGGACTGGCTGCATTGTCTATCTCGGTGGCCTGGTAAGGCTGCTCCTCTCTCAGGGTGAGGTGATCAATGAGCCAGGCACTGAGTTCATGTCAGAGACAGTCCCTCTTCCCCTTACTAGGAAACCCAGTTGGATGAATGGTCTTAAGTTGGAGTATTAGTCTCAGAAAAGACCCCTGGGCCCAAATTTTTTGGTTCTGTTGCTCTCCTTGTGGAGCTCCTGTCCCCTCCAGGAGACAGGAGCTCCTCCTGTCTTACTATCTCCCCCTTCTTTCATAAGATTCCCTGCACTCTGCCCAAAGTCAATTTTTTTAAGTCTAAGAAATACATTCTTCTAGGAAGGAGGAACAAGTGATACAAGGGCCCTCAAGAATATTTGGAAAAAGAACAATATTTCTAGATAATGATCAAGACACATTGTATCCATATATAAAATTTTCAAAGAATAAAAAATAATACTGAAAATATTAGGTCAATTGAAGTAAAATAGAAAAATACAGGTTATGAATAAGAGTGATGCAAGTAAAAGACTGAATTTGAAAATAAAATATTCAAAATAAAGAAGTGTTAACATGTGATAAAATGGAGATGCAGAAATGAGTTAAAAAAATAAAGGCATGGAAAAACACAGTTAAGGACTATTCATGGAGATAACCTAGAACCCCTGCACAGATGTAGCCCATGGCAGGTCAGTGTCCAAGTGGGTTACTGATAGACTAAGATCAGAAAGGAAAGGAGAACCTCCCCTATCAGTGGACTTGGGGAGGGGCATGCATGCAGAAACGGGAGGGAGGGTTGGATCGGGAGGGGAGGAGGGAGGGGCTTATGGGGGGATACAAAATGAATAAAGTGTAATTAATAAAAAAAAAATTTTAAAGTTAAAAAAAGGAAAAAAAGATCATTGTGAAGACAATGGCCTCATAACTTCTGTAAACAAGAATCCTCATATCAAAATGTACTCATGACAATGTTTGCTAGGGGCATGTCTATTCTCACACAAAGCACAAAGCACTTACTTGAAAGAATAGAATCTTCAATCAAAGGCAGAATTATGGGTGGATCCAAAATGGTGGCAACCAGCGCCCACCGTATCTGAGGAGCATAGGATCCAAAACTCCAAAATTGCTGAGTGGAGGGGCAGCTGAAACCAGAACATCAACATTGAGACTTCCTGGGTAAGAGGGGACAACCTAGGAGCTGAGACCTTTTGGATCCAGGTCATTCATGGACTCCCCAGGGACTGAGAGTGGCGAATATTCAACCCCTCCCTGCATTTCCCCTTGACCTCCCTCCCTTCTCCCTCCTTGGTGGAAGAGGCTGCAGTGCTCGCTGCTCCAACCTGGCTAGGTAACTGAGACAGCAGAGACAGACAGCGCAGCAGCTATACAAGGCTCCCAAGTACACAGGCAGGTAAAGGGCCTCCCAGAAAGTGTCTGTACTGGCTTCCCAGTTCTGTAGCTGTGGTAGGCAGTAGTGTGGGCCTCCCAGCGGGCCACCTTACCTCCCAGTTCTGCAGGGCGGCTGTGCAGGCTCCCCTGGGCCTCCAAGGAGTAACTATCCTGGCCTTCCAGGTCTGCAGCAGTGGCAGCGGGGTGGCAGCTAGCCCTAACAGGAGCCTCCAGGCTTCGTCACTGAGACAACAGATGGCTAGAGGTCTCCATAAGAACACATCCAACAAAAATCAGGCTATCATGGCTTCACCAGCAACCCCCAAAATCAATTGATACACCACTTCATCGGAAACACAGGAAAATTACTTTAAAGCTATGATTATCCAGTTGTTAGAGGCACATAAAGAGGAAACAAATCTCTTAAAGAAATAGCCATACAAATGGAAGCAAATAAAGAGGAAATGAATGAAGCTGTCAAAGAAATACAGGCAAATACAGTCAAACAAATGGAGGAATGGATAGAGGCACAATTAGTGGCATATAGAGAGGAAACAAACAAAAAAATAGAGGCCATCATGGAAAGAAAGGAATCCACATTCAAACAGATGAAGGAAATAGTGCAAGACATGAAAACAGAACTAGAATCTATAAAGAAAACACAAACAGAGAAAGTCCTGGAGCTGGAGAACTTAGAGAAAAGATCAGGAACAACAAAGTTAAGCATCACCAAGAGAATATAAGAGATGGACGAGAGAATCTTAGGTGCTGAAGATATACTTGTGGAAATTGATACTTTTCTCAAAGAAAAAGCAAAATCGGAAAAGTCCCAAGCACAAAACATCTAAGAAATCAAGGATGCCATGAAAACACAAAATCTAAGAATAATAGAAATAGATAAAAAAGAAGATTCCAGGCTCCAAGGTCCAGAAAATATTTTCAAGAAAATCATAGAAGAAAATTTTCCCAACTTAAAAAAAGAGATGTCCATAAACATGCAAGAGGCCTACAGAACACCAAATAGACTAGACCAGAAAAGAAACTGCTTACATCACATAATAGTCAAAACACTAAATCTACAAAACAAAGAAAAAAAATATTAAAAGCAGCAAGAGAAAAAGATCAAGTAACATATAAACGTAAACCTATCAGAATCACACCAGCCTTCTCATCAGAAACTGAAAGCCAGAAGGGCCTGGGCAGATGTCATACAGATTCTAAGATGCTAACCCAGACTACTATACCCAGCAAAGCTTTCAATCAACATAGATGGTAAAAAACAAAATATTCCATGACAAAACTAAACTTAAACAATATCTACACAGCAATTCAGCCCTACAGAAGATACTAGAAGGAAAACTCCAGTCCAACTAAAACAACTACACCCAAGAAAACACAGGATATAGATAACTTCACAACAAAGATAGCTCCACAGATACGTGTTCAGTAATGTTCATAGCTGCCCTACTTACAATAACCAGGAAACAGAAACAATGTAAATTCTTTTCAACAGATAAATGGATGAAGAAAATATGGTATATATACACAGTGGCACACTATTCAGCTGCAAAGAAAAATGAAATAATAAAAATTTGAGGCAAATGGATGGAACTAGAAAAGATCAGATTGAGTGGGGTATGTAGGAAAATAAAAGTTTATCACAATATCAACTCAGCGATGACAGAAAAATCATGTATTTGTTTTGCTGACTTAATCCAGTCATTCTCAATGTTAATTTTATAAGAACAAAGACTTTAGCTTTAAAGTTATCAGTGTATCCAAGTGGGTTTTCTAGTAAGGGGAACAGGGACTGTCTCTGACCTGAAATCTTTGATCACCTCCCCTGAATGGGGGAGCAGCCTTGCCAGGGCACAGAGGAGGACAATGCAGCCAGTTCAGGTGTGACCTGATAAGCAAGGGTCGGATGGATGAGGAAGAGGACCTCCCCTATCAGTGGACTTGGGGAGGGGCATGGGAGGAAAACAGGGAGGGAGGGTGGAATTGGGAGGGAATGAGGGAGGGGGCTACAGGTGGGATACAAAGTGAATAAACTATAATTAATATGAAAAATAAAAAATTAATAAAAAAATAAAAACAAAGTTTTTATATCAACAGGTATTAGTCTATTTCTCAGAATCCTGTAAAAGGACCATACATATTAAAGGGCGTGTAGGCTTTTGTAGTAAGACCTAATGATTGTTTGGATTACCACTCCTAAGCATATATCCAAAATATGCTCAAGTATACAGCAAAGACATTTGTTCAACTATGTTTGTAGCAGCTGTATTCATAATAGCCAGAACCTGGAAACAACCCAGATGTTTCTCCACTGAGGAATGGATACAGAAATTGTGGTCTATTTACACAATGGAAAACTACTCAGCAATTAAAAACAAGGAAATCATGAAATTTGCAGGCAAATGGTGGGATCTAGAAAAGATCATCCTGAGTAAGGTATCCCAGAAGCAGAAAGACACACATGGTATATAGTCACTTATAAGTGGATATTAGACATATAATATAGGATAAACATACTAAAATCTATACACCGAAAGAAGATAAGCAAGGAGTACCCTGGGTAAGATGATCAATCCTCACTCAGAAAAACAAATGGGATGGATATTGGAAAAAAGGAGAAAACAGGAAATAGGACAGCAGACTACCACAGAGAGCCTCTGAAAGACAGTGCATCAAAGCAGATGCTGAGACTCATAACCAAACTTTGGGCAGAGTACAGGGAATCTTATGAAAGAAGTGGGAGATTGTAAGACCTGGAGAGGATAGGAGCTCCACAAGGAGAGCAACAGAACCAAAAAAATCTGGGCCCAGGGGTCTTTTCTGAGACTGATACTCCAACTAATGAGCATTCACGGAGATAACCTAGAACCCCTGCTCAGATGTAGCCCACGGCAGCTCAGTATCCAACTGGGTTCACTGGTAAGGGGAAGAGGGACTGTCTCTGACATGAACACAGTGCCTGGCTCTTTGATCACCCCCCCCCCCCCCCCGGGGTGAGCAGCCTTGCCAGGCCATAGTGGAGGACATTTTAGCCAGTCCTGGTGAGACCTGATAGGCTAGGGTCAAAGGGAAAGGGAGGTGGACCTCCCCTATCAGTGGACTTGGAGAGGGTCATGGGAGGAGATGTGGGAGGGAGAGTAGGATTGGCAGGGAATGAGGAAGGGGGCTATAGCTGGGATACAAAGTGAACATACTGTAATTAATATTAAAATTAAAAAAATTCAAGGAAAGGTTAGAAGAACAGCTCAGCAAACAAGACGATTTGTTGCCCTTGCATAGAAGCAAGGCTATACCTATATTATACCTATATAATGGTTCATCACTACCTGATATGCCATTTACAGTGAATTTGAAGCCCTCTTCTGGACTCTGCAGGCACAAGGACTGTAAATGGTATATACGCATACTTGTAGTCCAAATACCTGCACATGTTTAAAAGAGAAAGAAAAATAAACAAAGTCAGGGTATGTGTGTATAAGTTTCTATCCATCCTTATTCCCCACAATTCATTTTCTTTCATATAGTTTCTTGTCAATTGTGAGTCTTTTTCTTTTGTACAATATGAAGTTAAGCTGTTACTGGTAAAACCCTTAGACCTGTTTCCAGCTTCTGGCTATTATAAATACAGCTGCTACAAACATGGTTGAGCAAATGTCCTTATTGTGTACTTGAGCCTCTTTTTGGATATATGACTAGAAGTGGTATGGCTGGATCTTGAGGAAGCACTATTCCTAGTTGTCTGAGAAAGTGCCAGATTGACTTCCAGAGTGGTTGTACAAATTTACATTCCCACCAGCAGTGGAGGAGGGTTCCCCTTTCTCCACAACTCTCCAGCATGTGTTGTCACTTGAGTTTTTCATCTTGGCCATTCTGATGGGTATACCAGGCATGGAAATAACCTAGAACCCCTGCTCAGATGTACCCCATGGCAGTTTAGTGTCCAAGAGGGTTACATAGTAATGGGAAGAGGGACTGCCTCTGACATAATTTGATTTGCCTGCTCTTTGATCACCTCCCCCTGAGCGGGGAGCAGCTTTACCAGGCCACAGAAGATGACAGTGCAGCCATTCCTGATATGATCTGATATTCTAAGATCAGAAGGAAGGAGAGGAGGACCTCCCTTATCAGTAGACTTGGGAGGGGCATGAGTGAAGAAGGGGGAGGGGAGAGTGGAACCAGGAGGGGAGGAAGGAGAGGCTTATGGGTGGATACAAAGTGAATAAAGTGTAATTAATAAAATCAAATTAAATTAAAAAAGAAAAACCCTTAGACCTAAATCCTATTTGATTCATAGCTGTTCCTAACAGCTATGTATGCATGTATTACTGAGCTCTCTGAAGAGCAGTGCATTTATATTTCAGAGTCTGGATTCTAAGTCAGTTATCACTTCTCCCCTTTTGATAGACTGATTTCAGAATTATGCCTTTTGATGACATAACCTGAATAATTTTTCTTTTATGTTCATTGAAATGAACTTGGTTGCCTTTATCATTCAAGGGTAAGATCAGTTCTCTGCACTATCCATTAGTTACTTTACTTTCTCAGATCAGTGGTTTTGTCATCTCTTCAGCCCCACATTCCCCAGGTGTCATGCATTTGTTCATCACCTAGATTAGTTTCTCTTCTGAAATGTGGCAGTCACTCATATCACTTCTTATACACAGGACCTTATACACAGATTATCCATTATCTTTAATACTGATTGTGACCTCATCAAATCCTATAAGCCATTGACCTTCCTACTTTATAATTTTTATCAGAATGACTATTGATCTGAAAGGTCTGTTTTGACCCTTGGGTATTTTAAGCCTTAATGATTCTATACCTTTTTTTCTAACGCTAGTACTTTCCTTAACTTTCATCCCCTGAACTCAAAAGTACCTTAATCTGCATGAGCAAAAATATGATTTCTCTACTTTTTTTTTCTCCATAAGATATTCTAAACTATGCAGACTGATTCAACTGTAAATTTGTGTTCATGAAAAACAAATGGATCTCTCCAGTACTCACTGGACAAATTAATTGCATTTAACTTATTTCACACTTCACAAAGATTCCCTGTTATCCTAAAATTTAAACTTGACTTATTTTTGCCTTGTATTGACTTATTTTTCTTAGAAATAATAAGAATCCCTTTGAATTCTCAACCACAAAAGCTACAAACTAGAAGCATCCGTCTCCATTTTTGTCTTTTTTTTACTCTTGTTCTTTCCAACACTTTATAATATCTCCAAAATCCTTCATTTCATTTTGTTATTATATATCTGTGTCCTAATTCTTCTTTAATTGTCCAACCAATAAAATAATTGCTCACAACACCAACAAAAACACATTCATCATGGTTGACAATGACTTACATGATGATAAATGCCTTTAACTTATATTCATTCTCTTTTTTTCAACATCTAATAGAATCTTTATATGGGTGGCCATATTTTCATTTTTGACTTCTGTTGTCTTACTGGTTCTTAAATTTTAACTTATACTCCTGTATAAGTAATCTCAACAGAATTTCTAGAAACTTCTTCTATATCTGGTTCTTTAGCTATCAGCATACATAATTCTTTGTTCACATGTGTCTTCTTATGCTATACACTCTTCCTTGGTGGTTGCATATAGAGCAATATCCTCAACTATCTCATAGACCGTATGTTAATAATTAACAAATGTTTATCTACAAAACAGACCTAACTCCTGCACTTTTAATAAAGCTAAGCAATTATTACATATTACTGCAATGTAGATATCTCATAGCAAAATCTTCTTTTAATTAATTCTTAGTGAATTTTATAAACTGAATTTTTGTGATAGTCACTTTTTTTTTCCAATTTCTTCCAGATCCATCCTTCCTTCCCTGTCTCTACCAAATTTCATGCTTTCTTTTATTTTTAACCTGTCAGGTCAAATATGTGCTATCCATATACTCTGAGGTGTATGGCTATCTACTGAAACATGGTTGACTTAGCAGAGGTCACACAGTTACAGAAAACTAACTCTCCTGTTCCCAGAAGCTATCAATTGGCAATAGCTCCTCAGCTAGGGGTAAGATTTTATGCACACCCTCCTGCTCTCTGCTGGGATTTTGACTGGCTTGAACTTTTGACATGTAGAACTTGTCAAAACTCAACTGCCGTGAGTTCATGTGTGCAGCTGCCCTGTAGTGGTGTCTGCTATTTCTTCATAGTTATTCTGTCTCTGGGTCTTACAATCTTTCTGAACCCTCTTCTGTAATGATCCCTGATGCTTGAGGGAAGGAAGATATATATACATATCCACTACTTAAGGCTGAACAGTCTTTGCAGTCTCTCACTCTGCACTTTGCCCAGTTGTTGATCTCTGTGTTAATTGTCATCTATATCAAAAGAAAGTTTCTCTGATGATGACTGAGAAAGGCATAAATCTTTGAGTATAATAAGACATCAGGAGTTATTATGACCATTCGGCAGAGTAATAGTGGTAGGTTCTCCCCTAGAGGCTATCCCTAGGATTCTGGAACAGATAATCGTATCAGGTACGGATTTCAGCCTATGGGCTGGGCTTTAAAGGCAATTATAAAGTGGCTGGTTACTCCCATGATGTTTGAATCACTATTGAACCAGTGCACATGTCATGACAGGCTGGTAGTTTTTGTAGCTTGCAATGTTCACAGCTAGGTACTTTTTGTTTCTAGTAGCACACAAAGTACCTTATAGAACTGTGAAAGCTAGCTTGTAGGATTGAAGCTTCCAGATCAGAGCCAGTTTGACTTTTCTACATCCTATGACCCAAGTTTATGGTGTCTTCAATAACTATCCAGTACCTAGCGCCTCAAACATATGCCAAGACTCACAGCCAAACATTGACTCACAAGCTTAGGGAGTCTTGTGAAAAAGTGGGAGGAAAAAGAAAAAGACCTGGAGGAGATAGGAGCTCCAAAAGAAGATCAACAGAACCAACTAACCAGGGCCCAGTGAGGCTTGCTGAGACTAAAGCATCAATCAAGGACCATGAATGAACTGGACGTAGGCTCCCTACAAAGATGTAGCAGATGGGCAGCTTAGGCTTCATGTGGGTCCTTTAGAAAGGGAAGTGGGGACTGCAGCTGACATGGACTCACATTCCAGCTTTTTGATCACTTTTCCCTGGCAGGACTGCCTTGCCAGGCCACATGGAAGAGGGAATGCTCAATCGTGATGCAACTTGATGAGCTTGGGTGGATGAGAAAAGGAGTTCCTTTTTTCCTCACAAAAGGGGAAGAAAAATGGGGGAGGGAGGCATGGTGAGGCTGGGAGGGAAGGAGGGATGAGGCTACAACCAGGATGTAATGTGAATAAAAAACGTAAAAAAAAAATAAGTTATATATTGTCTCAAAGCTAAAGTTTTGAAATAAATCAAGAGTGATCCCCCAAACAAGAGCACACATAAGGTACAAAGGATTTATAGTTTGATTGTCAAATAAACACACAGTGGGGATACACATCTCAGACAGAGAGATTAGCCATTTTTCAATATAAATACAAGGTAGAGGCTTAGGAAAGCCTTCAAGATTAAAACAAAGCTGGTAGGATGTATACAGTGTATACAGTGTCCGAAAAAACCTATGGAAGAGATTTCTATAAATAGAGTAGAGATTATTACCACTAGGAACATAGAAAACAGGGCACATGACAACATATGCTATTAACAGCTGTTAACTTCAGGAAAGTAAAAAACAAAAAACAAAACTATAATGAATATAATCATTAAACACTTCTTGAACCAGGTATAAATAATAAAAATATTATTATAAAAATATAAATACTTAATGCTGAACTAAGCAAAAATTATAATGTGTTTTAAAAAATAAGAAGCTAAAACACTAATCAATATTATAAAAACTAAAAAAAATGGAGAAATAGCAATATTAGTAGAGTATTGTTAGACTAGTAATCAACCAAAAAGATGTGAACAAGTCTATTTCAACCTAGTAGAAACCAAGAGAAGATGCATCAATGATTGTCACTATTTTACTAACTTCCTGTAATTAAAAAGTGTTCAAATGTAAGTATCTTAATTTTGCATAGGTATTGGAATTATGAAATATAGTATATCACTGGCTAGTAGGAAATTTTAAATACTAGAAAAACTAGGGATTTGTTGATAAGCAAAAAATATAGCACGTGGGAACATGTGAACTAAGCATAGGAGGTTAATCAGGAAAACTAGAGGACAAGAAACACTAGAAATAGCTGCCACACATTTTTTTTTAGGGTAGATAGCATGCATAATTTGTTCTGGATATAGTTATTTAAATTTATTATAGAAATAACACTTTGGCTAAATACATGACAAGCTGATGGGAAGACATTTAGCGCAAAGTAATAATGATGATAACACCCTAGGCTGCGGTATGTTTTCTAAGTATCAAGGTAGGAAATTAACTAGGGCTACCATACAAAGTGTAAATGCCATCTCCAATCTGAATTTCAAATAAATAATGAACTTTAATATATTAGTGCCCCAGATACTGCATGAAACTCACCTATAGTAATAAAAATATTACTTAATAAAAATATTGTTTAGATGAAATTCAGATTTAACATGGAATACTGTATTTTTATTTGCTAAAATCTAACAGCCTAAGAATAAGAGATGTTAAGAGCAAAAAAAAAAACTCCACAAATATAAATACTCAGATTAAAATTAATAAATTATCGGGCCTGGCAGCTGCCATGGTGCCATGACAATGGACAAATGTGTGATGGAGCATTGGGAAAGATGGAGTACACGGTAGAGAGATGGAAGAGAAAGCAAAGCCAAGGGGTTCAAAAATTTTGGAAAAAAGTAGAACTGGAGAGTCAACAGCAGTGAGGAACAGAAAGATACAAAGAGGCCATGGTGAGGTCCTGGCCCAGGCCAAGATCATGTCTGCCCAGGGGTCATGTTTTTGTCCATGGACCTGCTACAACTGCCATCTGTGTTGATGTCTGTGGCCCAAGTTACCACCAAAGACCAAGGGGATATATGTCGTATAGGCTGCCACCAGAGACCATGTGGATATCTGAATGCATTGCTGCTTCGGGTGGACATGTTGATCTTAGTGGCCTATGCTGCCACCTGAGGCCTTTGTAAAATCTGGGCCCATGCTGCTTCCAGGGGTGATGTCTGATTTCATGGTCCTATGGTCTGGGTCTGTGTTCATGTCCCAGGCCCATGTTACCACCAAAGGCCATGCACATGTCCCTAATCTGGACTGTTGCCTGAGGCATTGCACTGAGCTGGCCCCATCCCTTCACCAGCTGCAACACTCGGGACAGCTGGCCCTGCACCTCACCTGGGAAGCAGTAGAGCTGGCCCTGGTGGCAAAGCTGCAGGTGAGCCAGACCTAAAGACAGGAGCTGACCTTGTCCCTTATGAGCTGTGGCACTGGATGAGCTACCAGGCAGTGCTGGAGAGCTCACCCTGGTAGTGTGGGCACAGCAGAGCCTGGCAGGCTGACCAACTTATCTACCTCTCAGACACAGATCCAGGGTTTTCAGTTAACCCACCCCAACATTTACCCCCATCTATGATCTGCTGGATCATGTGAAAGGGGCCAGTCCTGCAGATCCAAAGCTGCAGGATCTCCATGACATAGGGCAACAACAGAATATCCAAGAGGAGTACCTGTGAGGATCCTGTACTGATAGGGTAGCAGAAGCCAGAGGCCTTGAAACCGACCAATGGCTAACTGCAATGAACATTGTCAAGTAAAGATGTGTGGACGAAAGGATATACTGTATGACACACTGTGACGCACTAAACCTTTCAAGACAAGGCTTTCGCTGTTGCTGCTGTTGTTTATTCTAGCTTATTTTCTTTTCTTTTGGGAAGGAAGTTGCAAGGGTGGAAGGCAAATACAAACATACAGGAATTTGAGTGGGGATGGGATTTGAGTGAAAATCATAAGGAAATAATAAAAAGTTAATAATAATAACAAGTTGTTATTATTAATAACCTCTCAGGTCCAGTCAGTGTCAACCATATGCGCACGGGTGTTGAGGTATCCACTGGAGCACAGGCAACCTACCGTTGGCCACATCCCCAAAGAAAGATGACTCTTCCCCTCTCAGCAGCCATCTACTTACTTCCCCTAGATCCACAGCTAGGATGGGATCCCTGGGATCCCTTACACACACCCCATACTGGAATTCTATCTTAATCTTGGTGCTTTGGGTTGATGTGTAACTCAGGATTTAATAATAATAATAATAATAATAATAATAATAATAATAATAATAAAATTTAAAAGAGGACATGAAGTTGAAGGGAAAAAAGGTTGGAGGCTTCTGTGAGTGTTAGGAGGAGGTAATGTGGAGGTACATATAATCAAAATATGTTCATACATATATGAAAAAAATAAAGAATATTAGTACAAACACATAAGAAACTGAAAGAGAAAAATAAATAAAAATAATAAAGTATAGCACTATTTTTTAATTTATTTAAGAACCTGAAAACACAGTAACAAAGGTTCCAAATTTAAAATCCGAATATAATAGATTGAACCCAGATTTTCTTTGGGATCACCAGTGTATGGAATAATGACACGTGGAGACCTCTCACACTTATTACAAGCGTATGGCACTGTAGCTGGGCTATTTTAACGCAGCTATATTCTCCTGGCCTACATCCTGCCACACGTCCCATTAACCGTCCATCTTAGTCTCTAGTCCCCACTTCTGCTTCTTCTAACTTTAGGAGAAGTTAGAACTTTAGGTGACTGTCAGCCACCAGCGATTCCAAGAGTCTCTCTCTCCCTCTCTTTCTCTCTCACTCTCTCTCTGCTTCCCTCCCTTGCCTCAGCCATTGATTATTCAGCTCTTTATTTAACCAATCAGAAAGTGAGGGAAGTGCATGTTTACAAAATACGATGCCCTCAAAGAATAGCAATACCAAAGTTGGGCCTGTAATTAAATCTTCGTTGTAAAGAAATCAGCATTTGAATAACATAAAAACAATCTTTACACGGTGCACAAAACATCATTCCAACAATAGTTCTCCTTTTATTTGTAAGTAAAATTAAACACTTTTGTAAAATAAAAATATTAGCTTTCCTAGCTAGATAAATATCCCAAAGTCACTCTCCTATCCCATATTTAGAGAAATCACCTACTTACAAGATGTGCAGAGATAAAGACATAGAGTAAGGGAATGGCCAACAAGTGCCTGATCCAACCTGACACCCACCCACCCCACAGGAGACAGCCAACCCTGACACTATTAAAGATAACCCTGCCATGCTTGCAGACAGGAGCCTAACCGAGCCTTTCTCTAAGAGCCCCTCCCCCTCCCCCGCCCCTGCTCATACCCAGCATCTGATCTGATCTAATCACAGGCAAGCATTAGGCAGAACTCGTGGAGTTCTGTGGAAGAGTGAAAGGAAAGAATAGAAGGACCCAGAGGGGACAAGAAGACCAACAACACTGCAAGAAGACCAAGAGAGTCAACTAACCTATAGGAACTTAAAGAGACGGAAGCACCAACCAAAGAGGATGCAGGGACTGGACTTAGACCCCTCACACCTATGTAACAGATGGGCAGTTTGATCTTCATGTCCTAGTAAGCTGAGCAGTCGTATCGATGACAGGGACTCTGTTGCTTTCTTTCGATCACTTTGCCCTAACTAGGCGGCCTTGCCTGGCCTCGGTGGATGACAGGAGCCAAGTCCTGATGCGACTTGATGTGCTGGGGTGGGTTGGGGAGGTTCTCCCCTTTTCTAAGGACAAGGGGGGGGGTGGAATAGGGTGAAGAGGATGGGAGAGAGGGACGGGTCAGGACCAGGAGGAGGGGAGGAGAGGAGAGAGGGGGCTACAATCGAGATGTAGAGTCTGTAAGTTAAAAATAAGTTAATAAATAAAAGAAAAAGAAATTAACTGTTCCTTTATGGACCTTTCTATGCTCCTCACCAAGGGAAACTTAGAACACGAAGGAATCCTGTTTTTAAAGAAAGTTAAATTCTAAAGCTAAGATAGGCAAACTTTGGTCTGCTGGCCTGATTTAGTAAAAGCTTTATTTAAAAACAGATATTCTCAACCTTTACTGTTGTCTTTGGTTGTTTCTGTACTGTAGTGGCAGAGATGAGTAATTACCATAAAGATCTGATGGCTCATAAAACCAAAAATATTTACTAACAGGTCCTTCACGGGAAACGTTTTCTATTTTGAGGACCCCTTTGCTGGCAGGATACAGAAAGGTCAGGCAAGTAGATATTCTGAATTCTTTTTTTTTTAATTTTATTTTTTTCTTATCAGTTACATTTTATTAACTCTGTATCCCAGCCGTGCCCCAATCCCTCATTCCCTCCCAGGCCCTCCCTCCCTCCCTCATCTCCACTGTGCCCCTTTCCAAGTCCACTGATAGGGGGAACCTCCTCCCCATTCATCTGATCCTGTTTTATCAGGTGTCTTCAGGACTGGCTGCAAAGCTCTCCTCTGTGGCCTAACAGGACTGCTCCTCCCTTGGGGGGTGGGGAGGCCAAAGAGCCAGTCATTGAGTTCCTGTTAGAAATAGTCCTTGTTCCCCTCACTATGGGAAGCCAATTGGTTACTGAGCTACCACAGGCTACATCTGAGCAGAGGTTCTAGGTTACATTCATACATGGTCCTTGGTTGCATGTCAGTCTCGGAGCTCCACAAGGACCAAATATATCTGGGCACAGGGTCTGTTCTGAGATATTCTGAATTCTAACACTGAACCAATAGCCTCAATCAGAATAAGGGCAGACTGGACCTTGGCTGAACATTTAGTAGATGATCAAATAAACTCAATGGCATTTTTGGAGCTTTTTTTTTTATCTCGAAATGTTTTTCTTTTTTTGTCTTAATATTTTGTTGTTGTTTGGTTGTTTGTTTATTTTGAGTTGAAAGAATTATTTTGTTTGGTTTGGTTGTTTTGTTTGTTTGTTTTTGTTTATGCTTTGACCCTCCAGGTCTCTTACTTACATATTATAGTTTCCAATTTTGTGTGAGATTTCTGTGTGTGTGAATGTGTGTGTGTCTGCGTCTATATGTTTCTCATGCTTTTTCTTTGGCTCTGTTTTTTTTTTTTTTTGATGATCATAGACAAAATATTTATTAAGAATGTAATATACAATTAAAGACATCAAAACAAGTTACCAAATGTTAAATCCTAAAAATAGTTATTTGTTTTTTTAACTTTTATTAATTACACTTTATTCATTTTGTATCTCCCCATAAGCCCCTCTCTCCTCCCCTCCCGATCTTTCCCTTCCTTCCCCTTCTGCATGCATGCCCCTTCCCAAGTCCACTGATAGGGGAGGCCCTCCTCTCCTTCTTTCTGATCTTGTTTTTTGGCTTTTGGGGTGTTGTGCTGTTGTTTATTTGTTTTCTTCTATTTAAGTTTGTTTGCTTTCATTTCATCTCCTTTTTATGATGCCTATTTGTTTTCTAATAAGAAAGAGCTAGAAAGGGTGGGAATTTGAGCAGGTGAGGAGATAAGGACAAGTAGGAGGAGGGGAAACTGCAATCAGAATGTATTACATGAAAAAATAATGTATTTTCAATAAAAAAAGAAAAGAAATTAAGAAAAAAATCCCAGCTCAAGAAGGTTAATTTTTTTATCATCTTTCTTCAAACACTGTTTTCAAAAAATAATTAATCAAACACTTTTTAAAATGGCGGGATTTTATTCAGAATGTAATCAATGGGCTAACATATATTCTGTTCCCATCTTCAGCTGGTCTTATCTGGGGAAGATACTGCTTGATGAACCTACATCCATCACTTTCTCTGAACCACAGTGGCTGACACAGAAATGGCCAAGCAGTTTTGAATACAAAAAAAAGATAATTTTTTGAGAATTTCCTTTACAAGTGAAACAACATCTCTATAACAGCAAGCATCATGTCATATCAAGTTTATATTTTAACTGTTTTACTACTTAAACTTTTCTTAAATGCAACCCTGAAACTTAAAGTTATAATACTGTGTATAAACTAAAAATTACTCATTTATAAAAGCAAGTTTAAGAAGTTTGTTAATTAAAATGTTACAGGTAATGAAATCTGTCTTCTACCAAGTAGCACAGATGTAGATGCTTTTCAAATTTTTCTATATAATAAAAATAGATTTTTACAGTTATCTCAGCTCACTTTCTCATTAAAATATAAAATATACTAAAAGAGAGCTGCTAGCTTTTAACTTAACTTCCTTAGTTTATGTAACTTAATATCATTTTTTGATGATGTTGTTCTTTTTTTAATAAACCTCTTGCTTTTGCAACAAGTCTTGGTTGGGGGAGTTTCTGGGAAGGGTGCGATCTTAACTCCTGAGCTGTGAGACCCCAGGTCTTACAGTATCCCCCCTCTAGTTCCGTCCCTCCTCCCTTCCCAATCCCTCCCTTCCTCCCCTTTCTCCAAGCATGCCCCTTCCCAAGTCCACTGGTAGGGGAGGGTTTCTTTTTCTTCCTTCTGATCCTAGTCTGTTAGGTCTCATCAGGAGTGGCTGCATTGTCTTCCTCTGTGGCCTGGTAAGGCTGCTCCCCCCCCCCTCAGGGGGAGGTGATCAAAGAGCAGGCCAATCAGTTCATGTCAGAAGCAGTCCCTGTTCCCATTACTATGGAACCCACTTGGACACTGAACTGCCATGGGTTACATCTGTGCAGGGGTTCTAGGTTATATGCATACATGGTACTTGGTTAGAATATGAGTTTCTGGAAAGACCCCTATGTTCAAATTTTTTGGTTCTGTTGCTCTCCTTG
This sequence comes from Psammomys obesus, assembly GCF_907164565.1. NCBI lineage: Eukaryota > Metazoa > Chordata > Mammalia > Rodentia > Muridae > Psammomys > Psammomys obesus. The sequence goes on along the minus strand of NW_026596117.1, from coordinate 1,067,647 downwards.
TGGAGTTCCTGTCATCTCCAGATCTTACTATTTCTCACTTCTTTCATAAGATTCCCTGCATTTTGCTCAAAGTTTGGCCATAAGTCTCAACATCTGCTTTGATAGTCTGCAGGGCAGAGCCTTTCAGAGGCCCTGTGTGGGAGGATCCTAACTTGTTTCCTGTTTTCTTCTTCCTCTGAAATCCATCCTCTTTGCTTTTCTAAATGGGGATTGAGCATTTTAACCAGAGACCTCCCTCTAGATTAGTTTTTTAGGTGTACATATTGTAGGAGGTCGGAATTTTTTTTTCTTTTTGTGGGCATTGGCTATTTATTCATTTATCTATCTATCTATCTATCTATCTATCTATCTATCTATCTATCTTTGAGATAAGATCTGGACTCAAATTTTCTACATAGCCAAGAGAATAGACTGCAATTCCTGCTAATACCACAGCTGCTTTTCTAGTGCTAGGATTACAGACATGCCACTTTGCCCATCTTTACTTTATTTTATGTAAAAAAAAAAAAAAAATAGATGAAACTTTTCTTCTTCCGAAAAAAAAATAAATATAATCCTCCGAAATTATATGAATAGGGCTTGAAAGAGGGCTTGGCTGGCAAAGTGCTGGCCATTCAACATAAGGACTTGAGCTCTGACCTCTACAACCCATGTAAAGTCAAACTCAGGAGCACTAGTTGTAATTCCAGTGCTCAAAGGTGGACAAAGGTGAATTTCTGTAGTTCATTGTCCAGCTAGCTCTGTATCCCTTCATACAATTTAAGGACTTTATGTGTTGAGAATTTTTTACAATTTTCACTAGTTGAATCAATGTTTTCCAAGAAAAAGTTTTAAGTTTCTTATTTTGTCAAAATTCCCTGCCCCACTTTCTATAAACTTTAAAAAAGTCTAGTTATTAAATACCTATTACAACATCACTGTGAATTGAAGCATATCAGATTTTTTTTATTTTCAAGGAAAAAGGGGTTAAGTATAGTAATGGTCCCTTTGAGAATAGAAAGTAGGAACATATGTATCCCAATCAACTGATTTTAACAGTTCAAGTTGCTTCTGTGTTGGAACTAGCTGGAAGAAAAAGTTCAGTGAGCTTAACATGCCATCTAAAAATGCAATGATTTCTCATACTGTGTATGTGTTAAACACCAATTTTCGTGTTACTTTCAAAGACAGGCCAACCCTGTGAAATATAAATATATAGCCAAATGACAGTAAGTATCTATAGTAAAAAGTCTTTCTTAATAGAGAATATGCCAGGAAAAAAAAAAAAAAAAATTTCTGGTAACAAAGATGAAAAAAATACTCAAAGGTTTCCAAATAATTTCTGTTGGGTTGTATTATACAAAGTAAAGAAAATAAATGATTATAAAACCACAATACACACAGAAATTCAACCTAAAATAAATAAGGTTAACCCCAACTTTTCTATTTTTCTGTACATTTTTCCATTACTCTAGCAAAAATTCCATCTCACAGCTGTAAGAATATGATGGGTTTGCACTTTTCTTTATTATCTCAAACCTGCTTTATGGCTATTTTTGATGTTATCATGGTACCGATTTAAAGTGTTGTGCATCTTTACTTAGATTTCAGATAAAGACAACAATTTAATCGCCTGTATAATTTTAGGCATCTTTCAGGGAGTAAGAAAGATATTTTTTAGAATACAGGAAGGCTATCTTCATTTGCTCTCTGATATCACTCACATGTAGGTGGTTTTCTATTCTACCTACACATACAGATTGACATACAAGAGAGGTACCATTTATACTAGTATAACAGAATCATTCTCCTGACTTTATAGCTTCAACCATTCTATCAGTCATTGTGACAGCACTTCCCACCATTTCAGCATGAGAGATTGACAGCAAAGACAACTGGTCTACCCAAAAGTCAAATGTTATTAGAGCTCTGCACCTCAATGTTTTGACTACAAGGCAGTGTATATTATCATTTTCACAATATAGAACTGGATGTACTATTCACTGATCTTTGTTATTTATGGAAAGCCTAGAGAACACAACATGAGCCATATTATGTGTTGTCTTTCTTTCACTGAAAATTAAATTTAGAGAGCAAAAATGAAAATTAAGTATTTGAAAAAGATTAAAGCTCACTTAACTTGCAGTTAAACATCAGAGACCTTCCATTTTTGTTTTACTTATACAAATATAAGAGTTAGCTTATATTTTTATGGGCATGAGGGACCAGTTTGGGAGGGAGGGGGATACCAACCCTCCAGCAAAACCTTTAATCCAAAATATACCCTGCCTGTTAATATTGCAGAAATAAAGATGGAGCAGAGATTGACAGAATGGCCAACCAATGACTGGCCCAATTAACTCCATGGAGATAAAGTTTTCCTTGTTGGTTGGGTTTATTTCCAGATTCTTTATTTTCTTTGAAGTTATTCTGACTGTAAGTGTGCTCATGATCTTTTTTCCATGTATGTTTATTGGTAGTGTACAGAAAAAATACTACTTTCTGATTGAATTTTTGAGATTTCTTATGTACAGTCTGTAATCTGCAAATAAGGATAGTTTGACTTCTTCTCTTTCTATCTGTATCCCCTAATTTACTTTCCTTGCTAGTGCTTTGAGCACAATAATGAGAATGAGGAAAGTTAACATTTCTGTATTTTTTCTAGTTTCAATGGGATTACATAATTTTTTCCCATTTTAGAACAATGTTGACTACATGTTTCTCATATATAACATTTATTACATTGAGGTACGTTCTTCCTAGTCCTATCCTCTCTAGGATTTTTATCTTGAAGGTATGTTGGAAGTTGCCAAAGGCTCCTATTATATATTGAGATGATCATGTAATTTTTGTCTTTAAGTCCGTTTGTGTGATTTATTACATTTTTTTGACTACTGTTTGTTGAACCATCCCTGTATCTCTAGCCAATGTGTTCATACTGGATATTCTTTTTGGTGTATGTCTGTATTTGATTTATACGTAATTTATTGTAAATTTTAAAATCTGTTTGCTTTTTTGATGGATCTTTAACCAGTTTTGGTATTAGAGTGATAGTTCCTTTATAGAAGTTTAGAAGTGGTCTTTCTGTTCCTACATTTTAAAATAATTTAATGAGGGTTCTTTAAAAGTCTGGAAGAATTCTTCTGTGAATCTGTTCAGTCCTGAAATTTTAGTCAGAAGACTTTTTTGTCAATCTTTTTTTTTCATTCTTTTATTTTATTTTTAAAAGTTTTTTATTTTCTTTAATTTTATTTTTTTCTTATTAGTTACATTTTATTAACTCTGTATCCCAGCTGTATCCCACTCCCTCATTCCCTCCCAATCCTACCCTCCATCCCTCATCTCCACTCTGCCCCTTTCCAAGTCCACTGATGGGGGGACCTCCTCCCCATTCATCTGACCCTGTTTTATCAGGTATCTTCAGGACTGGCTTCAAAGCTCTCCTCTGTGGCCTAACAGGACTGCTCCTCCCTTGGGGGGTGGGGAGGTCAAAGAGCCAGCCATTAAGTTCCTATTAGAAATAGTCCTTGTTCCCCTTACTATGGGAAACCAATTGGTTACTGAGCTACCACGGGCTACATCCGAGCAGAGGTTCTAGGTTATATCCATACATGGACCTTGGTTGAATGTCAGTCTCAGAAAAGTCCCTGTGCCCAGATATATTTGGTCCTTGTGGAGCTCCTATCCTTTCCCCATCATACTAACTCCCCTTCTTTCATATGATTCCCTGTATTCTGCCGAACGTTTGGTTATGAGTCTTAGTGTCTGCTTTGAAACACTGCTAGGTAGTCTTTCAGATGCCTTCTGCGGTAGGCTCCTGTCATAAGTTCAATGCACATCCCATCTGTTTTTCTAAATGAGGATTAATCATCTTACCCCATGTCCGCTCTCTTGATTATCTTTTTTAGGTGTATAGATTTCATTATGTTTATCATATCTTATAGGTCTATATAAGCGAGTATATACGGTGTTTGTCTTTCTATTTTTTCTTTTTATTAATTATAGTTTATTCACTTTGTATCCCGGCCGTAACCCCCTCCCCCATCCCTTCCAATCTCACTGTCCCTCCCTCTTCTTCTCCTATGCCCCTCCCCCAGTCCAATGATGGGTAGGTCTTCCTCCCCTTCCATCTGGCCCTAGTCTATCAGATCTCATCAGGACTGGCTTTGTCTCCCTCTGTGGTCTGGTAAAGCTGCTCTCCCCTCATGGGGAGGATCAAAGAGCCAGCCCATTAGTGCATGTCAGAGACAGTCCCTGTTCCTATTATTAGGGAATCCTCTTGGACACTGAGCTGCCATGGGCTCCTTCTGTGCAGGGGTTCTAAGTTATCTCCATGCATGGTTCCTGTTTGGAGTATCAGTCTCAGAAAAGACCCCTGTGCCCAGATTTTTTGGTTCTGTTGCTCTCCTGTGGAGCTCTTGTTCCCTCGATGTCTTTCTATCTCCCCCTTTTATAAGATACCAATTTAAAAAGAGAGAATTTTATTTAAAAAACTAACGAATGAGTCATTCTCAGGCATAGGTTGTGACCTTTATCAGAATTCTGGGGACTTTAGAGCACTGAGGATGAGAAGAGACCAATGTCCCTGCTCGTGGAGTTAGGAGTCAGGTGTGAGGAAAGTCCTTCTTCCTTCTACGCTTGTTCTTTCTGGACTTCCAGGACAGAATGATACTCACACACCCTGGGGAGAGTCTTCTCATTTATTCACCCCATAGGTTCAAATTCTATACTTTCTTAGAAGCACTGTCACAGACCATACTCCAGCCCCTGAAATAGCATTTAATCAAGTATTTCAGAAATCCAATGGTCTGGTCAAGTTAACACACAAAATCATCCATTGTATTAGGTACTAAAAGTACATGGGAAATAAGAATTCCCTATATGTTATCTAGTGGGAATAAATAAATAATGTCATGATATCAAGTAATGCAAAGTTCTTCATACTAATCAACATTTGACTGAATGAGAACTTTTTCACAATGATTAAATTGTAACTGATCATTTTTTATTTAAGTTAATTGACTTTACATTCCAAGGGTGCCCCCTTGCCCCTCTCCTCCCAGACCCTTGTTCTTATCTTTCCCCTTTCCCCTCTCCTTTTCCCTCCAGAAAAGGGGAGGTCCCCCAACCACCCATTAAACCTCCCCCAAATCTCCCCTCTCAGTCACATCAGGACTGAGCATATCCTCATCTACTGAGGACAGGCAAGGCAGTCCTACCAGGGGTAAGAGATCCAAAAGCAGGCAACAGAGTCCATGTTAGAAACAGCCTCTTACCTCCACTCACCAGACGACTCACATAAAGACTTACCTGTCCATAGGCCACATATGTGCATGGGGCTAAGTCCAAACCATGCATGATGTCTTAGTTGATGTCTCAGTCTCTGTAAGCTCCCATTTGACTGGGTTGGTCTTCTTCTGGGGTTCCTATCCCCTTCAGGTTCTTTCATCTTTCCTCCAATACTTCCACAAGATCCCTCAATCTTCACCCCATGCTCAAGTCCCACCATCTGTCTCCTACCTCTGCTGGGTGGAGCCTCCCAGACAACAGACATGTTAGACTCCTGTCTGCAAGCATAGCAGAGTATCATTAATAGTGTCAGAGGGTGGGGTGGGTCTCAGGTTGAGCCAATCATTGGTTGGACTTTCCCTCAATCCCTGTTCCCACTTTATCCCTGCACTTCTTACAGGCAGGGTAATTTTTGGATCAAAGGTTTTCTCAGTGAGGTGTTTTCTCCCTCCTTCCACTAGTCCTGCCTACTAGGACGTGGTCACTTCAGTCTCCATGACCCCCTTCTGTTAGAAGTCTCAGCGAGAGTCATACCCATACCCTCCCAGAAGCCTATCCTGTCACAGGCCTTCAGCTTGTCAAAGAGATGGCCCCATCAGTTTCCCTTCCTTTTCTACACCTTCTCACCTCCCACTCCCATTCTCCCCACATTGATCCTCACCCTTACTTCCCTCCATACCATCTCCTGCCAAGTTCCCTCTCTCCATCCACTTTTGCTCCTATTCTATCTCCCCTCTGAGTGACATTTGGCACTCTCCCTTGGGCCCTCCTTGTTACATAACTTCTTTGGATCTGTGGATTTTATTATTGTTATTCTGTAATATATGGCTAATATCTGCCTTATAAGTAAGTACATACCATGTATGTCTTTCTGGGTTTGGGTTACCTCAGTCAGGATGATCTTTTCTAGTTCCATCCATTTTCCTGAAAGTATCATGAGTTCCTTATTTTTAATAGCTGAGTAGTATTCCATTGTGTAAATGTACAGTTGCTTCATCCATTCTTCAATTAAGGGACATCTAGGTTATTTCCAATTTGTGACTATTACAAATAAAGATGCTATAAACATAGTTGAGCAAATGTCCTGTGGTGTGGTGGAGCATCTGAAAAGAGCCTGTGCTGTTGGTGTTCTTGTTCAAGAATTGTGACCTGTGCCAGTGAGTTGCAGATATTCCCTCCTTTGTCTTCTAATACATATAGAGTCTCCAGTTCTACGTCTAGGTCTTTGATTCACTTGGACTTGAGATTTTTGCAGGTTGATAAATATGGCTCTATTTGCATTTTTCTACATGCAGACAGCCACTTAGACCAGCACCATTTGTTAAAGATGCTTTCTATTTTCCATTGTATGGTTTTGGCTTCTTTGTCGAAAATCAAGTGCCTGTAAAAGTGAGGGTTTATTTCTGGGTCTTCAATTTGGTTCTATTGATTAACCTGTCTGTTTCTATGCTAGTACCATGCTGTTTTTATTACTGTTTCTCTGTAGTACTGCTTGAAATCAGGGATCTTGATAATGCCAGAAGTTCTTTTTTGTACAGAATTGTTTTGACTATCCTGGGTTCTTTTATTTTTCCATATGAAGTTAACGGTTGCTCTTTCTAGGTCTGTAGAGAATTGTGTTGGAATTTTGATGAGAATTGCATTGAATCTGTACATGGCTTTTGGCAGGATGTACACTATCATATCATCTGTTAATAGAGATACTTCTCTTCCAGTTTGTATACCCTTGACTTCCTTTACCTGTCTTATTGCTCTAACAAGAACTTCAAGTACTATATTGAAGATATATCATGAGACTGAGTAGCCTTATCTTGTCCCTTCCTTGTCTTGTCCCAAGTACACTTTAAGTTTTTCTCCATTTAACTTGATGTTGACTATGGTTTTCTGTAATTTGCCTTTGTTGTGTTTAGGTGTGCCTTGTATCTCTGATCTCCCCAAAACTTTAAACATGAAGAGGAGTAAGATTTTGTCAAAAGTCTTCTCAGCATCTAATGAAATGATCACGTGGGGTATTTTTTCTTTCAAATTGTTTATATGGTGGATTACGTTGATAAATTTTCATATGTTGAACCTTCCCTGCATTCCTGGGATGAAGCCTACTTGATCATGGTGGATGATATTTTTTGATGTGGTCCTGAATTCAGTTTGTAAGTATTTTATCTAGTGTTTTGCATCAATATTCAGAAGGGAGATTGGTCTGAAATTTTCTTTCATTGTTGTGTCTTTCTGTAGTTTAGGTAATAAGATGGCTGTGACCTCATAGAATGAGTTTGGCAATGTTCCTTCTGTTTCTAATTTGTGGAAAAGTTTGAGGAGTATTTGGTATTAGTTTTTCTTTGAAAGTCTGGTAGAATTCTGTACTAAAACCATCTGGCTGAGAGCTCTTTTTGGTTGGGAAGTTTTTGATGACTGCTTCTATTTCATTAGAGGTTATAGTTCTATTTAAATTGTTACCCTGATTTTGATTTAACTTTGGTAAGTGTTATCTATCAAGAAAATTATCCAATTCATTTAGATTTTCCAATTTTGTGGCATTTAGGTTTTTGAAGTATAATCTAATGATTCTCCGGATTTCCTCAGTGTCTGTTCTTACAGACCCTTTTCACTTCTGATTTCATTAATTTGGATACTCTCCCTCTGTCTTTTAGTTAGTTTGGCTAATGGTTTGACCTTCTTGTTGATTTTTTTTAAATTTGTTGATTCTCTGTATTGCTCTTTTTGTTTCTTGTTTATTGATTTTTAGCTCTGAGTTTGATTATTTTCTACTTTCAACTTGGGTGTGTTTGCTTCCTTTTTAAAAAAAAAAAGCTTTCAGATAAGCTGTTAGGTTGCTGGTATGAGCTCTCTCCACTTTCTTTATAAAGGGACTTAGTGCTAGGAACTTTTCTCTTACCACTGTTTTCATCGTGTCTCATAGTTTTTGTATGTTGTGCCTTCATTTTCATTGAATTCTTTAGTTTTTAAATTCTTTATTTCCTCCCTGACCCAGTCCTCATTAAATACAGAGTTGGTCAGTTTCCATGAATTTGTAGGCCTTCTGGTGTTTCTGTTGTTGTTGAAATGTAGCTTTAATCCATAGTGGTCTGATGGAATACAAGGTGTTATTTCAATTTTTTTTTTTTTTTTACTTGTTGAGGCTTGCTTTTTGTACATGTATGTGGTCATTTTGAAGAAGGTTCCATGAGGTGCTGAGAAGAAGAAGGTTCCATGAGTTATAGATAACTGTAAGGTCCATCTGACACATAAGATCAGTTAGTTTCATTAATTCTCTGTTTAGATTCTGTCTTCATTATCTGTCCATTAGTGAGAGAAGTATGTTGAAGGCTCCTACTATTAATTTTTGTAACCAATGCATGATTTAAGCTTTAGTAATGTTTCTTTTACAAATGTGGGTACCCTTGCATTTGGGGTATATATTTTCACAATTGAGACATCATCTTGCTCAGTTTTTTCTTTGATGAGTATGAGGTGCCCTTTCTCAATTTTTATTTTTATATTAGTTACAGTTTATTTACTTTGTATCCCAGCTGTAGCCTCCTCCTTCATTCCCTCCCATTCCCACCCTCCCTCCCTCATCTCCTCCCTGCCCTTCTCTAAGTCCACTGATAAGGGAGGGCCTCCTCCCCTTCCATCTGACCCTCGATTATCAGGTCTCTTCAGGACTGGCTGCTATGTCCTCCTCTGTGGCTTAGCAAGGCTGTTCCACCCTCAGGGGTCGGGGAGAGGTCAAAGAGCCAGCCATTGAGTTCATGTCATAAACAGTCCCTGTTCCCCTTTCTAGGGAACCCACTTGGAAACTGAGCTGACATGGGCTACGTCTGAGCAGGGATTCTTTTCTGGGTATATTAGTCAGGGCTGACATATGTGGTCTCTTAGTGTCTGTAACATATCTGCCCTAGCCCTTCTTGCTTTTAGACTTTCTGGTGAGAAGTCAGATGTAATTCTGATAGGTCTGCCTTTATATGTGACTTGGCCTTTTTCCGTTGCAACTTTTAATATTCGTTCTTTGTTACGTAGATTTAGTGTTTTGATTATTATGTGATGAGGGGATTTTCTTTTCTGGTCCAATCTATTTGGTGTTCTGTAGGCTTCTTATATGTTTATAGACATCTCTTTCTTTAAGCTGGGAAAGTTTTCCTCGATGATTTTGTTGAAAATAGTTTCTGGGCCTTGGTGCTTGGAGTCTTTTTTTTTATTCCTATTATTCTTAGGTTTGGTTTATTCATATTGTCCCAGATTTCTTGGATGTTTTGTGTCAGGAACTTTTAGATTTAACATTTTCTTTGATTGATATATTGATTTCTCAATCATATCTTCTATACTCTTCCATCTCTTGTTTCTGATACTTTTGCCTGAAGTTCCTGTTTTCCCCATCTCCAGGATTGCCTCAGATTGTCTTTTCTTTATTGCTTCTATTTCCATTTTTAGGTCCAAGACAGTTTTATTCATTTCCTTCTCCCACTTGGTTGTATTTTCCTGTATATTTTTAAAGAATTTATTCAATTCCTTTACCTGTTTGATTGTGTTTTCCTGTATTTCTTTAAAGGATTTATTCAATTCCTTCATCTGTTTGATTGTATCTCTCTGCATTTCTTTTCTGTACTTTCTTCTTTTAAAGTGTCTGTACTTTTCATAACCTCAGATTCAAGATTTTCTTGTGCTTCCAGTGTGATAGTATCCTCGGAGCTTGCTGTGGTAGGATAGCTGGAATTTGATGGTGTCATATGGCTCTGGGTTTTGTTGCTTGTGTTCTTGCACTGACCTTTGGCCATTTGGTTGACTCTGGTATTAACAGGCATGGTCATCTCTGATGATAGATCTCTGAGTAGGTCTCTGGGGTTGTAGGTAGAGCTGGTGGTCCAGATGGCTGCAGTCCTCTGGTTTTCCTGCTACTTCCTAATCCGTGCTGGTCTTCCTGTCTGCAGATCAGGATGGGTCCTGGGAAATGGTGCAGGCCCAGAAACTGGGGTGTGGGGCACCCACTATAACTGATCATTTAAATAACAAACATAATATTTAAAAAAGATGATTTTTCTTTTTTTAACTTTTAATCTTTTTCTTTTTAACTTTCTTTTATTTTTTATACCCCATTTTAAATGATCATTTTCCATTTGGAATGACATTTAATTTTTTTTGAAATTGTCAAGATTAGATGTTACCTCTAAAACTTGTGAGTATATCCTTAGCACACCCTTTAAAGTTAACTATTCAAACAATCCTATTGTTAGGTCTTTTTCTTAATATGCAATGAATATTTATTAGAAATGTAAACATCACTTTTAATCTACAGCATAAATAAGTTAAGCATCCTGAAAACATCTTTATCATGCATTACTTACTTAAGAAAACTATTTGAAGAATGGTGGGACTTCCATTACAGGAAAATTAATCCTTTGTTAGAATTAAACAGAAATTACTTAAAGTCTATTTCATGCCATTTGGGAATAAAATGTTTAACACAAGTTTTATAGATTAAGTACCTTTTAAAATGTCTATTTTATATCATTAAGGTAAACTCTACTTATGCTATGTAAATATAACTTTGTTCCCACTAACATTTTAAGATTAAAATTGTTAATTTGAAAGAGATATTTTCTTTAAAAAATAACTTTAAGTGTATAATATTTCCTACAGTAAATAACAATCATTCTAGAGCTGATAAGAACAGACGAGATTTAGTGACACTCAGTCCACCTTAACCTAAAGTTGCTGTTCTGTCCAGTCCTAAGGCTTATGTCTGTGACAGCAAACATAACTAAAGCTATCACAAGAAAAATCACCACTTGTTCTGAATCAGTGAAACTTGACAACCAAGAAAATAATGCAAAGATTTTTTTTCGTCCCAAGCACTGATTCCACCCTGATTTCTCCTTCTTTCTTTGTCATCCTCGAGAGCAGATATAACTACAGAACAAGCAGGAATCGATAGAAAATAGACTGGAAAAATAAAGAACAATGTAGGGGATTTGTTGACGTTTTCATAAATTCACAACCATCCAGCAAGCATGAAAGTCCTCATAGCTCTGCCTCCCTCTTCTAGTCAGCCCAGTGCATTGCTGTCTCACTCCAGTTAGAAAAGGTAGCGTGATTGGAGAGACAATGCGAAGATAAGAAGACACTGAAATAATTCCACTCTTCATTAGTCAACAGACACCCCCACCAGAATGTTCTATGAAGTAATTTTGAACCAAATCCTCTCATTAACTAGTATGCTTCTGACACGCTTGCATGACCTCTCTTTGGGTAAAAAAAAAAATGTTTAAGGTAGCACCTTTTTTAATTCTCTCACAATTTCATACATATATGGAACATACTTTGATCATATTCACCCCCGTTGTCATCTCTTATCCCCCTTCTACTCTCAACAAATCCTTTTAAAGGAATTAAAAGAACTGTCACAGGTAACTCACTGCCTTTTCACTTGTTGCTGTTCAGAATATAATATGAGTGTTTGAGGTACCTGTGGAGACTGGGGTTTTCCTGAGACGGATTTACCTGCTGCCTGAACAATGCCTTGGCAGGCGGTTCTTTTGAAAGCAACCCAGAAACCATTAATGGGACTCTGCAGTGTGTCTTAGCTCAAAGGTGGGCTGTAGGCTGATGCTCCTCCCTTCAGATGGTCAGGCAAGCACAGTGGGTTGGCTTGAAGTTCTGCTTCTCGGACTACTCATACACCAGCAGAACTGACTATTTTAATCCTTAAACATAGTTTACTCACAATGTCATGCCACTTTGTTACTTTTTCTACTTTAAAAAGACACGTTCAGAACACACTACAGAAACTCTGAGTGTTCCATGAAACTGCAATTAGACACGTAAAAACTAAAATTAGACTATTCTTAAATTTTTCATTCTTTAAAGATGTGAAAAGCTATAAATATTTTTTCCATAAGCACATGATATTAACCCCAACTGTCTCTTTGTTTACATGTTTCAATAATAATTTGTTTCATTCGATTTATTTTATTTTGTTATGTTGTATTTCTGATGGGCTGAAGAATGGGGAAGATTAACTTCTATGCTTCTATCTTTCACTTACCATGTAACGTTCACAGATCACTCATCTTGGGTTTACTCTCTCTCTTTAAAATGTGAATAGAAGCCATTATCCTACCTACTACATAGAATATGAAACTCTCAGTTTTAGATATATGTGTGTTGTTTTTCACTGAGTTAACATATATACAATCAATGTGTCCTTATGAAATACAAACTCTTATGGTGTATATGTTAGTTTGGCAAGAAATCTGATACACAAAGTCTCAAGTTTCAAATAGCCAGTATCACGATTCTGACAAAGACCTCTTATAGAAACTGCATCCTTTATGTAATAGTCACTTCTTTATGTCAGATTGTGTAGCTCATAATGCCCAGATATTTGACTGAATGCTGTTCTGAATGTTAACATGATGGTGCATTTTCGGATGAGATTAACCTTTAAATCCATGGAATGTGAGTAAACTCTGTATAATCAGACAAAGGCTTGAGGATTGAAAGAGAAAAAGAATAACCAAATGAAATTGTGCCAGGCGTGCGGTTTTCAGACTCCCATACAACTTTTCTTTAGAACTCCATCTTGGAAAGTCTGTCCACACAGCTTTGGGACTAGGATCTCCATAATTTGATGAGCTGGTTTTTAAAATAAGTCTGTCTTTCTGTGTCTGTTTCTCTTCATACATTGTGTTCTTTACCACATACGCTCCAACCACAAATGATACATCCACAACATACCCTCATCACCTAAGGTTCAGGGAACACCATAGAAAAGAGGGTGGAAAATTTGTAAGAGCCAGAGGATGAGAAAGTCTACCGAGAGACTGTGCCTTCTAGAAATGACAAGGAAGCTATACCCACAATAACTAAGATCTAAGGAATGACAGCACCAAATGAACATGCTAATATGCAGAGAGAAATCCTACAGGGCCCCACTGCTAGGCAAAGAACTATGGTATCAGGACTGAACGTATTCTCTTCCCCTATGGACTGTCAAGGCAGTCCTGCCAGGGAAAAGTCATCTAAAAGCTGGTGAGTGAGTCCATGTCCAATGCAGTGCCCACTTCCTTTACTAGAGTACCCACTTGAAGCCTAAGCTGCCATCTGCTACATCATTGTATGGGGCCCAGGTCCAGTTCATGAATGGTCCTTGGTTGATGCTTCAGTCTCAACAAACCCCGCTGCACCCTGGATAGTTGGCTCTGTTGTTTTTCTTGTGGAGCTCCTTTCACTTCCTGGTCCTTTTCTCTTTCTTCCCACTTTTCTTCAAGACTTCTTATGTGTCGATCAAAGTTTGGCTGTGAATCTCAGTGTCTGTTTTGAGGTGCTACTGGATAGAGCCTCTCAAAGGACAACTTCGTCAGGTTCATGTCTGCAAGCTTAGCAGAGTATCCTTCATAGTGTCAACATCCTTTGGACATTCTCTCAATCTCTGTTCTATCTGCTCTGTCTTTATCCCTGCATATCTCATAGGCAGGGTAAATTTTGGATTGAAGTTTTTTGTGGGCAGGTTGGTGCCATTTACTAGAAGACTAGTCTAGTTAGAGGATATTCTCTTCAGTCTCTATGGTCTCTACACTAGGGGTCTCTCCTTGAATCCACCTCATATCCTCCCAGGAACCTACCCTGACTTAGGTTTCCTACTTGTCACAGAAATACCCCCACCTTGGTTTTTCTTTTGTCCACAGTCTTTCTGTTCTCTTACCCTTGTTCTCCTCAAGTCTAATCTCCATTCACCCTCTTAACTTGTGCCCCTTCTCCTACCGTGTTCCCTCTCTTCAGTCACTACCTCTGTCTATTCTATCTCCCATTCCTAGTGAGATTTATGAATCCTCACTTGGGTTCTCTTTAGGTCTGTGCCTTGTAGTATGCTTATCCTGTAGTATGGCTAAAATTCATGTATAAGTAAGTACATACCATATGCATCTTTTAGGGGGTGGGGACAAAGAGGGTGAGACTGGAAGGGGAAGAGGGAAGAGCTACAAGTATGTAAAGTGAATAAAATAAATAAATTTAAAAAAGAGATTAAAATATAATAATCATTATATCCACTGATTCAACTTCTTAATATATACAAATGAGTAAAAATCAGGATCCTGTGTTTATGTTAGCAGTTTTCCCAAAAAACAACAACAAGGAAAAATGACAACACATGTAGGTCAGAACATCATCCAAAAATGAAGACCTGTGAGAATCCTGAGTTCTTATGAGAACATTTCAAGAAAACAATACAGAGTCTTGTGACCTCAGCTTCTTCAAAACACAGAATTGTTCTTGAAATGAGTTTTCATGCTTCTCCCAGGTGTGGTGGATAGAAATGAATTTACTTCAGATTACTTATTGTTGTTTGCTGCTGTTATTTAATTAAATGTTTAAACTATACTTTATATGCCTCTATGGACAAACATGTTTTGCCATGTATGTTTTGTCCTTGTGATTCTATACAGCTTGAACTCATGACTACCTTACACAGGTGACTGCTCTTAGCCCTCAGAGAATAAATTGTCTGAGGTTCTGAATAAAGTTGGTTATTGCCTGAAAAAAAAAATCCTACTATTGACAAAGGAAGAATTAGTCTTCTGTAAGAATGAGCTCCTGGTCTACCAAATACCAAGTGGTAGCCCTAAAATCACATACATACAAACAACACGAAAACAACTTAGTAGATTGTTTTATTAAGTCATATAGTTTCTATGTCCTCCTTCTTCTGTAAGATTCCCTCCACTTTACCCAAAGTTTGACTATGTGGCCTGCTCTCTGAGCACTTTAATCACCTCCCTCTGGGGGGGTGCAGCCTTGCCAGTCCACAGAGGAAGACAATGCAGACAGTCCTGATGAGACCTGATAGGCTAGGGTCAGATAGAAAGGAAGGAAGTCCTCCCCTATCTGTGGAGTAGGGGAGGGGCATAGGAGAAGAGGGAAGAGAGTAGGACTTGGGACTGGGAGGAGACAAGGGAGGGAGCTACAGCCAGGATACAAAGTGAATCAATTATAATAAATAATAAATAATTAAAAATTAAAAATATAAATCTACATACTTATGTGTGTATGTAAAAACAATAACCAGAGAAAAACAGACCATATATTTGAGAAGGAAGCATATGTGAGGGATTCCAGGAAGAGAGGGAAGGGAACAATGATGCAATTAAACTCTAGTTTTTTAAAAATTGCAAAAACTAAACAATAATTTGGATGAGGAAAAAAGAACATTGTAAGATACACATTAGGGTATGAATATCCAGAGTCCAAATTCATTATCTTTCAAATGTATTCATAGATAAAGTATATACAGAGGGAAACTAAAAGAGAAAATTGCATGCATATATCTGCATTTGTGCGTGTGGGCATACATATATATGGGCATATGATAACATATATACATAAACATACACACAAACACACATACACACCTCCTCTTGCACCTTCTCTGTAGAGCCTTAATGGAATTCCTTACTTCTGTGTGAGATGTGTCCCGTGGAACATAAGGAATTACAATGTGGTTTTTAACTCTATAATGTGCTTTTTCCACTCTCTGTTCTCTTGTGCAAAATTTGGAAGACACATGTTGTACCTCAAAAGATGAAGCCCAAATATGATTCCAAAAAAAAAAAAAAACCTATATTGTTTTTTTTTTTTTTGTGTTCATGACCAAAAAAAATTATCATGGGAAATGAGAATTTTATAAGTTTTTTATTATGCAGCTGGAAGTTTGTTTAACCTGAAAAATACAAGTATATTCATGTTTGAATTAAACAAAATGGGGAAATGGTGGATTATTTGGGATTGAAGAATACAATCGAACGCCAAGACACTTTTCCTGGTCTTCCAATTGAGGCCATTGGGTTCTCCTGTTGAAATAGGCTTTCCCATGTAGCAACTTCAGAAAATGCTACATAGACCTATGACAGATCATGACAAAAAGATCAACACCTTGCTGTAGGTTTCTAAAAACAGACAACATAGTATGCATTGCCCAAGCCAGGAGAACAATCAAGTACTCTAGCTTGGATAATAAAATTGAATGCTGATATAACTTTAGCTTTGCTCTAATTTTGTCTCCTAGAACCACTATATTATGATAACTAATGCTAGAATTACTTCACTCCCTGATAGTTCCCAATCTAGAAAAACACCCATCTGGTTAAATTCCCCCAAAGCATCTAACACAAACCTAAATCCTATAGCAAGCCCTTTCTTATACTATTAATGTGATATCCCATGACCAAGGATGTGATTGGTCTAGCTTCTTCATCCTAAACTGCGTAAAACCAAATCATTCACTACAGATACTTTCCTGATTTGTCTGGATAATGTTGATGCAGGCAATATAGGAAAAGCCAACAGTTAGACAGAATTATTTATTTCTATTTGTTCTAATTGCCCTTGGTGTCATGCTGGTTTTTAGAGCCGACAGATAAAATCCAGCTGTGCTCTAAATCACCTATATAGTATCTATAAACATCAACATCAGGTACCTGTAATATTAAAAAAAAAAAAAACTTGCTTGTTCCACTATTTTATCTTGGAAAGTTTCTAGACGGTTATTAAAAGTTATTTTAGTATTTAATCTTCTTTATTAAAACTTTGTAGTAGAACATAAAAAAATTAAGATTTATATTTTGTCAAACATGCTTTTTTAATGTTATTTGAGAAAACTAGAAAATAATACTCTCTTTGAATTGTCATGTCCAACATGAGAGATGGAGGGAAGCTAGAAATGTTTCAAAGATAATGAATTTGTTCTACAGATAAATACATATAAATGTTTATCGCAAAAGCATCCTTCTTAGTTAGGACCAAGAGGGATGCGCTGGTGTAAGGGAAAGGGAATATGGCTTGAATCATAGTCTGTCACCCTTCACCCTTTTTATTCTCATTTTGTACCAACCAAAAGTGAAGGCTTGCAGCTTTATGGGAAGAACTAGAAAAGGTATATGGAGCACACGTCTTGATGGGTGTTACTAAATATACATTAGTGCCATGGACTGCATCAAATCACACCAAATATATATACACATATAGAATTTTTCTAGTTTTGTATGTCAACTTACTTCTACATCTGGAATATATATATAAATATATAAGAGTATAAGAGTATTTTGTTCTTTTTCTAAAAAGAACTATAGTGTAGCTAAAAATTATTAGTCAACTTCTGAATTGTATCTAGACAAGTAGAAAGCTTGTTGACTGAAGATAAAATTGAAGGTCCACTTCACATGTACCAGAATAAAATGCAATATGATTAAATATAAATAAGAAAATTTTATTTTATCTGGAAAAAAACAAAGATAAATACCTTTTTAATCTGTGTTCTTGAAAATGAGCCTAACTACTCAATTGCAACTCAGGGGAAGGGGAGAACAACTGGTTAATAATTTTATAATGCTATATTTACAACCAAAATATGAATTTCAAACTGGAAAAATTATTTATAACTGATATCGTAACACAAAAAACAAATGTCAGCTTTAAAAAGAAGTAGTGTACTAAAAAGCATGCAAATTAAGAAATACAAAATATTAATCATAATCCAACAGAACCTGGATAAACATCAGGAAAAGGTAGAACACAGGACAAGCTTCCTAACTTGGCTATTAAAAAGGGGTGGGGGAATCAGCCTTGTGGCCCATGCCTGGAAACCCTGCACTTAAATTTTGAGATGAGATGCTCTCAAGTTCCACAGCTGTCTGACTGCATAAGACCCTCCCTGTCTTGGGAGGGGAGAGGCAAGGAGAGAAAAGATGAACCAATGGAAAAGAGAACAGAGCGAAAGGAAACCAACCTCGCTGGATGAGAAAAATTCAAAATAAAGTTATAATAAAGCATTTATCACCTACTATATAAAAATCTAAAAATCCAACAATATAACATTAGAGAGGATGCTAGAAGAAGAAACTCCCTCAGATTTCGGGTCACCAAGCTAACTAAAATAACAAAAATAAGTGGTATATATAAGAAATTGAGACATATATTTCCTTTGAAGTTTCTATCTTTTGGAATTCATTTCATGCATGTATATACAGAAAAATTATAATTGTGAGCATGACTAGTTACTATGAAATTATTGTAAAGAAAAAGTTTATAATCAAAAATTTGCAGGGACCAGTTGAATAAAGTATGATCCATTCATAAATAGAATACCAGGTAAAAAATAATAATAAAATTGATTCCTACACCTAGATATGATGTTATCTCCCAGACATTAAATGAAAACAACAGCAATAAAGTACATAATAGTAAATTATCTAAGCTTCCTTCTATATGACATGTTTATTTTCTTTTAGAGAAATACAAAAGAAAAAAAAAAACCTGAACTCATAGTGACAAGGTAATAACCACAAAGAAGGAAAGGACAGGAGCAGTATTTTCTGAAGGTGTATTACAGGGCAATTTTGATTTGGAATCATATACTTGTGCTGCTACGTGTTCAAAACGAGAAAGAGAGTCTGATTCTCATTGTTAACGGAACCTGGCAAGGTCTTCCTCAGACCCGACTAATAAGCTCAAAGGCTCTGCAGCCTCATGTGTTGCTGTCCTTGTACAATTAAATTCTCTTACTTCTGCTGCTCATCCTTTCTCACCTTTGAGTTTATCTTCTAGAAAGTGGCAATAATGAACAACAGTTTCTAATCAGGTAATGGAGTAGTCTTGATGACCCAGTTTGTAAGTTTTACAATTTGTAAACTATAAAACCACTTAAATAAAGTAAGGCAACTAAATACTGTAGAAATAAAGTCGAGCAATCACTATGTGCTAGAGTTGCCAACAAATATTCATGAAAAAAAAGATGGCTGAATTAAATATTTTAGAAATTTATAACATTTGGACAATAAGAAAAGTGAATAATAATTGGGCAAAAATTTAAAAAAAAAAACAGAAACCCAAGAATGTCATGAAGAGTAGGCTCTTGTACTCACACCGCTGACTGTTGTATCATGAAGGCCTTCTAGCAAAGTGTGGATAACTAGGCATGAAGAAATTCTCTGGTTTAGACAGGAAAACACATGCACAGTAATGCAGCACAGAGTCATCAGCCTTCAGGAGAACAGGAGGCTCTCAGCAGTTAGAATAGCATCACCTTGAGCCTATAATCTTCTGTCAGTTCCATGTTCATAGGAATGTATGAATATGCCTTTTAAAGCATTGACTCAATGTCAACAAGCAAAACATATTGATTTTTCCCACCAGAACATGATTTTAAAACAAAAACGCTTCATATTAACAATATATATTTGTCAATACTAAAATTTGCAGTGGGACTGGAGACATGGCTCCATGGTTAGGTGTACACACTGCTCTTTCAGGGGACCTGAATTCAGTTTCCAGAAACCATTTTAGGGAGTTCACAACCACCTGAAACTCCAGCTGGAGGTGGTCCAACACAACCTCTAGCCTTGAGGGTACCAACTTCATGTCCTCTTTCCACAGTGCACTGACTCCAAAGACTGGCATCATCATGTACATGAGTGCAGGGCCATCCATTGGAAGCGCAACAGGAACCAAGTCCCTGAAGAAAACTAACTCTTCCTGTCCTAGAAGCCTTCAATTACCCAATCTCCTTGGCTATGAAATGAATTTCATAAACCTCTCTGCCATCTATGCTGGAATTTAGACTGAACTGATCTTGTGCAGGTAATCATTGACACCATAACTTCATATCCAGATGTAAAGGAGAGAAATTATTCTATCATTCCCTATACAAAATTCAAGTTCAAATGCATCAAGGCCCTCCACTCTTCCTCAGCCTGAGACAGATTGAGGAAAAGTACAGAATATAACTAACTTATAGGCACAGGTAAAGATTTACTTAACAGGAATCTGATAGTACATGAAATAAGACCAGCAATCAGCAAGTGGGATCTCATTTTTCAGATTTACTTTTGTCATTTTTAAGTGTGTGTATCTGTGTGCGCTTGTGCGGTGCATGTGTGCGTGTGCATGTATACCTGAGCATGCACATGTACCCATGGAGGTCAGAGGCATCCCATTTCCCTGCAGCTAGAGTTGCAAGAAGTTGTGCATCACCTGACATAGGTGCTGGAAAGAGAACTCAAGTTCTCCGGAAGAGCGATATATATATACTTTATTTTTAAGATGGAAAGGCCTTTTTACTGAAAATAATTTCTTCATAGACCTAGGGTAAAACCAAACACTACCGGTCTTTTAAAAAATGGAATAAAATGACTCTGCTATATTCATAGATTCAGCCATCATCAGAGATGATTCTCCCTGCCACAGATAGAAACTGATACAAAGACCCACATCCAGACATTGCACACACACAGAGAAGGAGATAGTTTGGAACACACAGTTCAAAAGTGATGTCTTCAGCAAATCCCTCCCCTCAGAGCTGAGGGGAGCCCTCAAAAAAAAAGGCAGAAGGAGAAGGAGAGAGGAAACATGGAGTACACCAGAAGAATGAGGCCCTCTGAGTCATCTGAATAAAACTAATGTGAACTCACAGAGACTGAAGCAGTGAGCACAGGTCCCCCATATGTATGTATGTATATATGTATGTATGTATGTATGTATGTATGTATGTATGTATAGATAGATAGATAGATATAGATATAGATATAGATATAGATATAGATATAGATATAGA
>NW_026596117.1:1040577-1046771 GCF_907164565.1 Psammomys obesus | reverse complement strand
ATAGATATAGATATAGATATAGATATAGATATAGATATAGATATAGATATAGATATAGATATAGATATAGATATAAATATATATGCACCAAGTCCTCCACATATATATTACAGCTTTCAGTTTTGTGTTTTTAATGTCAATGTGATGTGTTTTGTTTTATTTTATTCTGTTATTTTGTTATGTTTTGCTATTATCTCCTAGAAGCCTGTTCTTTTCTAATGAGACACAGAAAGGGAGTGGATCCAGATGAGAGGAGTGGTGAAAGGAAATTGGAGTATAGGGAGTGCTAACTGTAATCTTAGTGATCACTGATTCATCCCTAGACATTTACCTGGTATTGTTTTCAACTGTGCAAAATACTTGCAATCTTGTTTTAGTTTCTAATAGTTAGCTACGGTATTATACATTAAATTTGACATGACTATTTTGAAAAACTTCTCAACTAGCCTCTATCCCCAAATATGCTAAATATTAGTACCTACCTACATGGTTTTCTCTGTATTTGTGGTTAAATAAGGAAGTTCAAATAAACAGGCAAATGGGAGAAAATGTGGAGACCTGTTCCACTTAGAGGGAAATTGAAGCTTAGCAACTTCACAGTGTGTGCTTACTACATCAGTGCCTGAAGATACCTGAATACACTTTACTGTTACACCACAAACTGCTCTTCCATTGGACCAGAGTAACGACACATTGCTCCACAGAACACAGGAGTCAATGTGTGGTTTCAGCTCTGTCGAAATTCCTGCTAAGAAAGTAAAACGACTCTCTTATTTTGTGGAGAAAGGTGCCATAACTCTAATTCTAAGGATAACATTAGCAAGAAGTTCTCCTGGAGAATAAATTGTTTACTATTAATAGATCATCACTTTACGGGTAAGAAAATTGAAATTAAGCATCTTACCTTCTGCGACCTGCCTGTTCAGTTGATACATCAGAACATGGTTCATTATCGCCTATCACACTCTATCAGACACCTGGAAAATCAGGCAACAGCAACCAAAACTGTGCCAATACCCACAACTCCACTCCAGGAATGGAGCTGTGTGCCCTCCTTACCCCTCTTCATGGATAAGCTCTAGGAAATTGAGTTCCCAAATTTGAGTAAATAGGATACTTAGTTGGTTATGAAATATGTAGAAAATGACAATCTAACTGGACATGAAAAATAACATAACAATGGATAAAAATGTTTTCTACTCTGATTATGATTCTACTAATATACATTAAGAAGGTAGCATATTTTTTAATTATTTGATAATAGAAAGAGCATTAAAAATGATTTAGAGATTGTGTTTGGTAATTTGCATTATTTTACCTGCATCATCTTATGAAACTTTCCAGTATGAAATTAAACCCTTATCAACCCAGAGCTTGACTCACCTTTTAACATCTTGGTCTGTCTGGACTGTCTGTTTGCTGTATGCCAGGCAGAGTCTACAGCACCCAGCTCACTGCTCCATCAGATTGTCTTACCTCCACTTGAACAGAAAGGGCCTGACCCCCACTTCCCAGCGTAGGTACAAACCAGTGGAGCACCTGGCTTAACCTAAATACTAGACAGATTCGCCAATGAATGAATAAATAAACAGCAAAAGAAATAGACAGCAAGGGAGTGAGAGAAAACAATTTTCAAAGTCAAGAGTTTGCTAAAATGACACCATCCGATTTGGAGTTATTTGTTTTTTCCATTTCTTCACCGACAGATTTCTAAAACACAGATATGTTATCGTAAATGTCCTCTGCAGGTGAGGGCCTAAGAGTAGAATAGGACAGGAGGAGGGAGAGAATGCTGATACCCTCTTTAATGTCGCTAAAATGTTTTTTGAGTCACAACCTGCCTGAAAGCCTGCCATTTAGCTAATGTGGCTTCTGCTATTGACTGGGAACACAGTTTGGGTACATTTGGGGCTGTGGCCGTTTATATTAGCTTGCCTTATCAGACATACAGAGCGCCCAGAGTAGAAGAGAGATGGCAAAGATAATCTTCTTCCTATGACTTTGTAAACCTCCCATAAGAGCGAGGAGGTCAGGCACGTGACATGAGGACTTTTATCTTCCACAAGATAACCACAGGCATAGTTAAGCCAACTGCACTCTGGAGGTCCATCCTGAAGCATAATGGGAAGCAGTCACGCGACTCTGGTGAGAAGGAGTCTTCTTCAGTCCCAAGACAGTCGCTAATCTGTGAAAATAATTTTGGTTCCATTTAGGCTAGAACAAAATGGTAACAGGGATGAAGATTATAGCTAATTCCAAATTTCTACATCAAATAAATGGTACTATTTGCCTCCCTTCCTCTCCGGTCCCCTCCATCCCTCTCCCTGTTTAAACTCTCCTGGGAATCCTCTGTCATTCCTGAAAGCCCGAAAAGCTGACTTTAAAAATATCTGTTTATAAAATACTCATGCGATGCTGTGCCTCTTAGAGCCTTTTGAAATAAAGCAGCCATAATATGTGTGACAGCGCCGCCATTAACGCTGATCATAAAAGCCAGAGAGGGGCCAGGACGCTGATTTACCGCGCACTGTTGTGTCCTTCTATTAAGAATCAGGGAAGTCGCTGTTTTATGAAAGCCGGGCATCCAGCATTCTTACTGCAGACCTTTTCTATGTGAGGTTTCAGTGCCCCATGCTATTTTCTTCTTCTTCCCAAAGAGCCGGCGATGTAAATGTGCCACACTTGAGTTCCATGGCATAGTGAGCTAAAGAGCGTATGTCCTACATCTAAAGTGGAAAATTTGGTGTTTAGGGAGCAATGAAGCGAGCTATAACTCAGGCTTAGAGATAAATGCTCTTTGAGACCACTGTTCCGTTTATAGATATAATATAACTTGAAAAGCTTAGATGTCTTTCTGGTGAGGATTTTTCCGTGCAAGCTTTTGATTTTAAAAAGTGTTACCACTTTTGATAAAAACAGTATTATATTGTCTCTTTCTCTTTTGTTTTTTATTTTACATATTAAAATAATTTAAGGAGCACTAAAAGTAGATAGAAGCACTGTGCACCAAATGTTGAAATAAATCAAATTTATTGTCTATAAAAACCAAGATTTGCAAAATGAGCTTTGTCCTGCTTGTATTATTAATTATAAAACTGATTTCTATTATACCATGTATTTGTGTAATAGAAGTGGTACCTGGGCCTAAAGTGTAGGTTTATATGATGGTCTCTGGACACTGGCAACTCTTACTGGTTTAGAGTGCGCGCTTACTCATTTTTAAATAAGATGTCTGTATCACACACACACACACACACACACACACACACCACACACACTCACACACACACACCATCAAGGCTCAGGAATCTACACAGATCAGAAAGTGGGAAGATTTTAAGAGCCAAAAGTGGCAAATCACTCCAAGGAAGCAGCATCTTCCAGACACAGGAGGAGGAATACACAGATGAACTCTCAGAAGCTGTGACAGCATAAGTTCAAAAACAACAACAACAAAAATCCCCAACACAGAGAAAGGCAAGTAGACACAAAATCCCACCCTTAACCAAGAGTTTATTTGCAGCTGATACCTGCTATAAAAGAATTTTCCAAAGTTTTCTCCAATGGAGAGTCATTTGGGTATATCAGCTACCCTCCAGGGTAGGGCCCTCTGCTTGGAAATACTTAGCTAGCATAAAATAGACCCCATGTATTCTGTATGTGCTTTTTCCTTCATTTTATTTTGTTTTGCTAATTTTTGTCTTATTGGCTTTTGTTTGTTTTGATTTTCTGTTTTGATTTTTTTGGTGGCGGATAGGTTTGCTTGTCTGTTTGTTTTGTTTTGTTTTAGTTTTGGGGGTGGTTTGAGAGAGAGGGTTTAGGGGTGGGAAGGCTGAGGTTATCTGGAAGGAGTTGAGAGAGGAAAAGGATATGGTCACAAAATATTGTCTGAATAAACTGAAGAGTATGCTCTGACGTACTGTATTCTCCAAATTCACTGCCTAGATTGGATGTATAGAAAAACGTGGAATGAATATCTAACCAATAAACTGTAAAGTAGCTCAGTGATGAGTGGGACACAGCCCTGTGACCATAATACTCTAATGTAAATGAATAGCAATAACCCAGGTCCAGGACAAACACTTGAAATGCACAGACTTTTTAGATGACAGAACCCTGGCATTATTTTATCATGGTTATAGTTATAACAAACATAAAGGACAATAGAACACTAAAACCGCTAAGATTTCTTTAACCAGTCTGTGTTTGTCTACAAGGAGACCCACTGAAATGAAACATATGAGCCTCTTCTGCCACTGCATTCTCCCTTTACTCTGTAAGAGATGCTGTAAATCATTCATGACACTTGTTTCCTCAGAGCATGAACTCCTTGTACCATCATCCTCAGCATGACATTCTCTCAGTCACCAGAGCTGACAGAGGCTTCATTATCCATAAGTACTCACGTGTCACGCCTGCCCTGGACCCAGTCACAGAAAATGTATGCCAGCTCACCACTTACCATTGTTTTACTTTTGAGATTTTTACCAATTCCCCCTTCCTTTTCCTCCCTCTAAGCTTTCCCGTAGACTCTTCCCTGCTCTCTTTTAAACTGGCTTTTCTTAAATGTTATTAGATTTATATATGTATATACATATTCCTAAATGCAATCGGCTCGGTCTAAGTAATGTTACTCGTACATATGTTTTCAGGGATGATCATTTCGTATTGGATAACCAACTGGGATACTCTCCTCTAGAAAAGACTATTTCTCTCATTCTCAGCATTCCTTCGTTGCCTGTGGGTCTTTGTGTACATCTGAAGCCCTGTGGGCTTTCCCCTGTCCACTTTGGCATGTCTATTCCTGTTCTTTTTGTTCAGCTCGTGTCAGTATCACCTAGTAACGGCAGAAGCTATAACCACCATTTGATGTTGTTGTTTGTTTTGTTTTGTTTTGTTGTTTGTTTGGTTTTGGTTTTTTTAGATAGATTGTCTTGCTTAACCAGGAGCTTACCATTTCTACCAGAGTGGCTGGCTAATGAACCTTCCCTGTTTGTACTCCCAGTCACTGGGGTTACAGAAGTGTGCTGCCACAGCCAATCCTTACAAGGCTGGTGGGGATATGAACCCGGGTCCTCATCCTTGTGCAGCAAGCTCCTTAACCTGCTGAATTATCCTCCCAACCCCTCAGGAAATCTATCGTAACAACAGTTACTGGTTTGATTTAAGCTAGCTGCATCCTAAGACCCAATCTGTAAACTCCTGAGGACCCGCCATTGATTTTTCTCAACATTTCATTTAGAAAAAGAGAAGCCGAGAAAAATAGTCTAGATATGAACCTATCCTGGTGCATGAGACTTGGTTGAAGAGTGTATAAAATATGGATCATCCGTCTTGATTTCATATCTACGTGGATCAAGTCAAGAAACGGTGTGAATGTACACATATTTATTTTGGGTTTAGGTATTGTCAAATGTCTCTGCCTATAGGTATCACATTTCAATGTTGCGCTTTAGAGAAAAGATACATTTTTATAAAACTGTGCCTATCATTCCTGGGATTTTTCAATCTTAGTTTTAAGTATCTTTCATTTATAAAATGTCAAAAATAATTAAATGGATAGTAATCATATTTTGACTCATTCTCTAAATGTCATACTTAAAAGGTATTTGAAGTCCTGAGTAAATCTTTTTTCTTTTCTTTTCTTTTTTCTTTTTGCATTTACTGAGCTTCTAAACAAGCCCTATGGGCCCTTTGTCTCCAATTGGAGTTTTCAGGGAGAAATTATGGTAGGTCAGACAGGTCAGGAATCTATTTTCTTTCATAAGTGAAAAAAAAATTCCTGGGAGCTGACTGAGCACCAAACAATAAAAAATTTAAAAAACAAGAGGAAAAGCTAGTCTACACAGTTGGAAGTGGTAGGGTTGATTCTGTGGTGTGTCACATGACCAGACCATGCATTTTCCATGCACACATATTTAGGTCTACCAAGCAATAGTGACTAGTGAGAGAGGAGAGGTTAAAAAGCAAGACACAGATCAGAAGGAAGGAAAAGAAGTCCTCCCCTATCAGTGGACTTGGGGAGGGGCATGCAGGCAGAGGGAGGAGGAAGGGAGGGATTGGGACGGGAGGAGGGAGGGAACCATGGGGGGGTACAAAGTGAGTAAAGTGTAATTAATAAAAATAAAAAAGAGAAGTACCAGAAAAAAGAAGAAGAAGAAGAAGAAGAAGAAGAAGAAGAAGAAGAAGAAGAA
>NW_026596117.1:1017614-1040567 GCF_907164565.1 Psammomys obesus | reverse complement strand
AAGAAGAAGAAGAAGAAGAAGAAGAAGAAGAAGAAGAAGAAGAAGAAGAAGAAGAAGAAGAAGACCCAAGCAAAATAAAATGAGGACACAGTGCTGAAAATAATGTTTTATGTACAGTAAGTATATTGTTGTTAAAATATTATTTCTACCTAAGCTGACCTTAAAATTATAGTTGCCATGTTTCCAAAATGATCACATAATTCCAAAATGCAGCTTACTTTCACTAACCTCCGTTCTTTTTCTACTATGCACAAATGACAGAATATGGGATAAGAAAATCATCTGCGTGGTGAAACAGGATAGTTCAATTAATAATTTCAATTTTAATATGGCATTCAAGGTGTTTTTAAAATATATGTTCTTACATAAATGAAAGTAAAACTACTAAATGAAAAGAAATAGAAATTGCTCTGAAGGTTGGAAGCTCAATGGCACTAAATTAGTGAATGGATTTAAAATTACAAAGACTTAAAAGCCAGGAAATTTTTTTATAGTGTTTTCATCCAATGACTTCGGATAGTAGGGCCAGAGGGAAAGATAAAATCTATTTTAAAGATGTGTGAGAAGCTAGAATGAAAAAAAGGAGGAGGAGGAGGAGGAAGAAGAAAGTACTCTTGTAAATACAAAAAGGACAAATGACACTGAGCAGTCTAATATGATTTTCTAAGTAAAGTGCATTAAAAACAAGGGAACATGGTAAATTCATTTTAGGCAAATCTAAAAGTTAAGCAAATAGAATTTATGAGAATATAACAAATCTAACTTTCTGTTTTTATTCTCAAGGAGTTTAACTATTAGCCACAGAGAAACTTTTTAAACATGAATATGATTCTGTCTCATCAGTTTTCCTTTAATTAACTCTCTGGTCTAATGTCAGCCAATTGTTTTCAAATGGTGATTAACTTCTGCTCTACTGGGTGAGAGTGCCCAAGCTGAGTCTCTGTAGCAGCTGCTGTTTCATACCTGAAGAGGCAAAAGAGAGGGCTGCATGCTGGATTAGTTTAATAACTGGGGGACATAAAAATTAAAATGTCCTTGATATCTTCAATAGAGAATGAGAACAACTTCTACTTCACCACATAAATAGTTTTTCCCTTCAAATCTAAAGGAAAAAAAATCAATGAATAAGATTTTATATATTCTATACAATAAAGAAAATAAATTATAAAATTAATGTTAATCAAATTTATTCAAGGAACTTAAAATATGTTAGTCATGTTCTATTATCAAAGTCAAGTGGATAAAAGGAAGTTTGCAATTGAAATGCTGACTTACCACTGGGATGGACATGACGTGGGCCTGTATCTTACCAGTGTGAACCTGAACCAAGTTTTTCCTAAAGCTATCACCGTTGGTGTTTTAAGCCTGGCGCTAAGATTATTCCATTCGTTGTAACTAGTCTATAACTTAGCCTGAAAGTTCATTCTTTTAGCAAGTAGCCAAGACTCAGACCATCTTAGCATAGGATTTTCCAGTTAATAAAGGCTGTGATCTGTCAAGACATCATAGGTAGATTACCCACTAATTACCTAATACCAAGTGATTACCTTTAAACACACACACAAACATATATGCAAAACAGTAATCAAACTCAGCAGGTCATACTTATATACTTATGCATATATATTATTAGTATTTTTTGAAAGAGGCCATGGATTTAAGAGGTAGTGTAAAGGGTGATATGGAAGGATACAATTATGTTTTATTATAAAAACTACAAATAAAAGTTTTTAATTCACCGTTACTTTAAGAATGGATGCATTCATTGGCCTTGAATATATAGTTTCCTGTCTTACTTTTCCTCAACACTAAAAAATGGCATTTTCATATGCTTGTAATACTTTAAGAAATTTAAGTGTCATTGGTATCACTTTCCTAATATTCCCCAGAGAAAACACCATAAGAAAATACCCTCACAGATTTCTCTAATATAGTAGTGGACCTATCATTGTAAGAAGAGAGACAAAAATCTGATTATTAATATTAATAGTGATCTGAGTGGCAGTTTATGTGAATACGGATGAAAACTACTGATATCAATGGCCAGTGAGGATAAATCTAAAGGAAAAACCTCCAGTCTACAAAAAAAAAAAAATGAGATGACTTAAAACACATGATTATAGTACAAAAGGCTTAAATTCTTTTACTATAAATTATTTTTAAAATATTTTCTTATTGGACAAAGAACCATGATCTAAATGTGTATGGCTCAAATAGGGCTGAGGGCATGATCTGAGAGCTCACATCTAGTGCTCTTACCATTTTATAAACCTCATAGCATGACCTCATGCAGTCACAGATGGCATAGATCAGTCAGCCTGTGATATCATAATGCAATCAAGAAACATGCTAAATATAAGAGTTGTAAGTTCTCCAGGCACATTATGGCATGCTATTTTATAGCAAAGTATAAGTATACACCGAAACTATGATATTAAGTACAATGTAGCGAACGCATAAGCCAGTCGCATCATTTATTATTATCATCAACTATATTACATCCCGTGCACAGTTGTAATGTTATCTTCATGTATAATTGGCAGTGAAGTAGGTCTGTTTCAGAAGCGTTCCCCGCAAACACATGAGCAGGGTGTTGTGTTTTGATGCTCACTATGATTGGAAGAGGGCGATTTTTTTCTATTTCTTTACATCCTAGACATCTAGAGCCACACATGTGTTCCATCATCACACAGTTTTAACTGTGTGTGTTGCCTACAAGAACTTACATAAAATAAACTAGGCTTACAATTTTTTTCATAAAAAAGCAGAAAAGAAAGTGAGAACAAACTGCAAGCAACCACAGATTTATAGAATCAGTGATAGACGGTCTATGATAGCACAGCTTTACTGTTCTAGTAAATTTTTGCCAAGAAAAAAAAAATAAAAAGTCCAAGTAGCATTACTGTTTGCTTCATGAACACTTAAAAGACTCATTTATCCAAATGACTGTTAACTTGCCCCTTCCTTGGACATTACAATGAATATTCCACTTCTCAGGAAAATAGATTCCCATAATCACTAAACATGTCTACTATCAAATAATATTCATTTACTGAGATTCTCTGCAAAATCCTTGTCCTTAGGTATCATAAACCAATCATAAACTTTCAAAAGCTTTTTGTCCTTTCAGATCCCTACCTTTAAAGACCTACCTTAACCTCAACGCCACGCCTCCTTACGCATCACTTACAGGTGATATTTACCCTTGCTGCCGTGACACCCATTTTTGAATGAACAATAAATTCAGAGGTATTAGTTTTTCCAGAGTCATAAGTCAACAAAATACATGCAAAAAATCTGCACTATTTTCAGGGAAAGTAAATAACAACTTAAAAACTAAGTTGGATGTTGTGTGATTTTGATCAAAGTAATCGATCTACAATAATGATATAATACCCATAGACCTTCACACTAGCAGTTCTCAAGCTATGTGTCATGACCCCTTTGGAAGTCAAATTATTCTTTTACAGGGGTCCCTTAAGAACATCCAAAAACACAGATATTTACACTGCAATTTGTAACAGTAGCAGAATTACAGTCATGAAGTAGCAAGGAAAATAATTTTATGGTTGGGGGTCACCACAACATGAGAAACTGTATTGAGTCACAGCATTAGGAAGGCTGAGAAACGCTGCTTTTGACAGAGTGATGAATATAAAACATTAGCAGAATGTTATTTATAAAGTCCTAACTGTTCAAAGGATGAGAAGAAACTAATAGAAACAAAACTGCAGAAAGAAAACTTAAGCTTTAGTTAATAAAGTTAGAAAGAAAAGGAAAAGGAGGCAAAAGCAAATGAAAGGAAAGAGGATGGATAATTCAGACAAACCAACTTCAACACAAAAAGCAATAAACTCATAAATATCACTTATTAAAAACTAAAATAATTCAATAATTTTAAATGAACAACGATAAATTGAATTTGGTGACATGTAGCAGAGAACACCCTCCCACTTGTATTTGGCACAACAGTTTTTAATATCTCTGGTAATATACCCCTGTAGTACAAAAATCTCAAACTCCTAAAGCAAATGCCATTCAAGACGCACTTACTGCCACAGTGTCACAGAGCAAGAAGTCAGTCCCTCACTTTAACTAATTAAAATGGAAATGTACGACATCCACCTACATAGCTATTGCCTTAAATGGGAATTGTAGAACAATTACGCATCGTGTAGGAAAAATTAAAATTAAAGAACCACTTATCAAAGTTTATGGGTTATAACCACAGCTATCTCATCCAAATAATAGGTTGCCATTTTTACAGGAATGATGCTAAGCATATTGTAGGCATTTTCTTATTTAATTCAACATCTCTTTAAGGGCAAAATCATTACCATCCTTAGTATATGCATGCAGAGACTGGGGCTAGGAAAGGAGATGCATGTAAAATAAAGATAGATTTATGTTCTTAAATCTTTTAGCATGTAACACAGATGAAAGTAGAAATATATACCTATTTATATATAGTTATATAGTCACTGAAATAGGTGCCCCAAAATGCTCTTAACAAAATTCAACATGTTGTACTGATTTTAAAAAAGTTGAAAGCAGCTTTATGAACTATAAAACGCTCTTTGTTTCCATTATTGAAATGTGTTATTTTTCTAAATCCAAGGGGAGCACCACACTTAGAACTTGTTATAGACTGGAGGTTTCTTATGCTGAAATTCTAGTGTATGTGGAAAATTACTTGGATGTGGGCTACTTGTGATGTCAGCAGGTCATGAGAATCAAGAAGCATGTATAATTTTAGCGCTCATATAAAAAAGACTCAGAAACCTTCCTTGTCCCTTCTATCATGTGAAGATATATAAAAAAGATAGCCAAATATAAAATAGGAAGAGGACCTCCACCAGACATCAAATTTACCAGCACCTTAATTTTATGAAAAATAATTTTTTATTATTTATAAACCACCTACCTAATCTATGTTGATGTGTTGTAGTATTCCTAACAAAAACAAATGTGAAACCTAAGAGAATAACTTCCTAATGTGTACTTTCATAAAAGGTTGTTTTGAAAAATATCAAAGATTCCATACTACTTACATGAGGTTGGATAATTTGAATCCTTCTCTTCCATGTCATAATAAATATAAGTATATTTGTATCCCTGAGAATTCCTGAAGAGGAAAACAAACTTTATTTAACCTTGTGTTTCCCTAACTTACTTGATCACAAATCAACTGTCATAAATATTGCCTATTAATATTCTACAAAGTGCCTTGGAAGGGATGTTTTTACTAAATTGGGACACTAAGCAAGGACATCCGTAATCAACACACTTATATTACAGCATTCTCAGTCTATGGCCCACAAAGTAAAATTAAACCTAAAACAAATCAAGCCATACAGTATGAACACCCTTGAGAAACTGGCACATAGAAATGACAGGAAAAAAAATATACAAAAATAATAATAATAATGGTCGTGTCTATGTGCTAAAATAACAAACTAAAAGCTTATTTCTCAATGTATGTATATATTACTTTACATTTGAAATATTGTTTAACTAAAACAGTATGTTCAGACCCTTTCTCCAAGGATTTTGCTCTTTAGGTCATGAGGATCACTCCCTGGTGATTAAAAGCTACATTACTGGGGGTAGGTCTCAGTAATGTAGCTTACTAGTAGGTCTCATTCCTACTAGGCCCTCATCTAGTAGGAATGGTTTAGTTCTAGGAAAAAAGCTGTCACATCGAGTAGGCCACCTCCCTGCTATCTTGATTCCTTGATCACGCCCACGCCTTCTGTGCATACCTGGTTTCCTTACCAATTCTCCAGTATGCTGTGACAAAAAGAGGGACCCTTCCTCACAAAACTGACATGCTGTTTGGTCCTTTCAGCCACTAGATTTCTGAATTAAATAAACCCTTTGCCTTTGTAAGATATTTTGCTATAGCAATACAAAAAAAATTAAGAATAACCAAGGTTAGGCATATCTGAAGCTATCAACTGAAATTTGTTCAATTAATTTTTTTCTAAGTTTATTTAGTATGTCAGTGTCAGGGAGAGAGAATTAATTTTCAGAAAAAGAAAGTTAATTACAAATTAACTTCTTATATTTCTTATATTACAAATAATATAAGATATAATCTGATAAAGATAATTAAGAATTTGTGTAAATTTTGCAGATGGCATGATATTATACATATGAAATTACAAAAAAAAAACTACCAGAAAAAATCTAGAAACAATAAATAAGTCAGTAACATGAAAGGATACAGAATGTACTTGTACAAATCAATAGCTTTTCTATGCATCAATGTCAAATGCACAGAGAAAGAAAGAAACAGAAATACTTCCATTCACAATAGCCTAAAGGTAAGTAAAATATCTACAAGTAATTGTAGGACCTCTACAAAGAAAACTTCAAACCTCTGAAGAAAGAGTG
The DNA here is from genome assembly GCF_907164565.1 of Psammomys obesus. Taxonomy (NCBI): domain Eukaryota; kingdom Metazoa; phylum Chordata; class Mammalia; order Rodentia; family Muridae; genus Psammomys; species Psammomys obesus. The sequence continues at coordinate 1,034,171 of NW_026596117.1, read as the reverse complement.
AAAACACTAAAAGAAAAAAAATAGGAAAGCATCCATGCTAATAGATTAGCAGAAGCAAAATTATGAAAATGAACATTTTTACCTAAGGCCATTTATAGATTCAATGCGGTCCCAATTAAAAATGCTTATCTTATTTTTCACAACAAGTAGAGCAATAATCATCTTAAAATTCATACAGAACCACAAAAGACCCTGGTTTGCCAAAAATAAAAAAAGAATATTGAGCAATATGAACAATCCTGGAGGGATTTCCGTTCCAGATCTTAAGATAGATTACAGAACCATAGAAAGAAAAACAATACAATGGTGGTGCAAAGCAGACATGTAGACCAATAGAACAAAATTAAAAACAAATCAAATATACCCTAAATCAGGCATTTATTATTTGACAAAGATGCCAAATCATGTGCTGGAGAGAAGAAAAACAAGCATCTTCAACAAATGGTGATAGTAAAACTGGATGTGCACATGCAGAAGAATGAAGCTAGACCTGTAGCTATCATCTTGTGGAATGAGGGTAGGACAATAGGGAAGGGAATGAGTAGGAAAAGTAAGAAAAATGAAAAAACCTGAACTAGAAAGAGTGAGATAATATAAAAGGAAGGTTGGTTGAATAACAGTAAGAATGTCTGAAAAAGTTATATGGAATACCATTAACTACCTAAAATGCCTATAATACATACATACATATATATATATGTATATGTATATATATGTATATATATATATATATACAGACATATATATACTTAATATATTCATTATTAAATCAAAGTTTCTTATGTACAAATATTTTTCTAAGAAGGAAACAGTAAGATCTGGAGAGGACAGGAACTCCACAGGGAGAGCAACAGAACCAAAAAATCTGAGCACAGGGGTCTTTCCTGAGACTGATATTCCAACCAAGGACTATGCATGGAGATAACCTAGAACCCCTGCACAGATGTAGCCCATGGCAGTTCAGTATCCAAGTGGGTTCCATTGTAATAGGAACAGGGACTGTCTCTGACATGAACTGACTGGCCTGCTCTTTAATTACCTCCCCCTGAGGAGGAAGCAGCATTACTAGGCCACAGAAGAAGACAATGCAGCCACTCTTGATGAGACTTAATTAACTAGGATCAGAAGGAAGGAAAAGAAGTCCTCACCTATCAGTGGACTTGGGGAGGGGCATGCATGCAGAGGGTGGAGGAAGGAAGGGATTGGGATGGGAGGAGGGAGAGAACCACAGGGGGGGATACAAAGTGAATAAAGTGTAATTAATAAAGAAAAAAAGAACTATAAAATATTTCTAAAGGAAACTAAAGAAAATAAAAATGAATGGAAATTCACAATAGTTTTAATTCTACCAAAGGAGAACATATTATTAAGTCACTTATCTAATAATATACTATTATAATTGAAATCTAGACAAAAATAAAGTATAAATAATAGCATGCATAAGTTCCTAAGATAATTGCATTAGCTATGTAACATAGGCTGTATTGAAAAAGACAAGCCATGTCCAGGAACCAAATGTGATTAGTCTGTTCTTATGTTTAATAGAGTTGTATTGAAACCCCTTCCTCTCCTCCCCCCACAGAAAAAAAAAAGTGAAAGGAAAGAAACTGAAAAGAACTGACAGTCTCAGCAGAAACCAAATCTAGATTAGCCAGGTGATGTCATTTACTGAAAAAAGAACATAAAGACATTTGAGAAGAAAAAGGCAAGTTTGATGCCTGTCATTTCAATATTCACTCCTTCTTCACTGTCCCCTTTTCTCTGGCCATGTGGCTTTTTGCTGGCACTGCATCTGTTAAAACATGCCATTGGCTCCATTTCCTTATGTGTAGTCACTGAAGGAAAAGACTGTCAATTGGCAAGTCAATTCTAAAGCTAATTAACCAGTTAGCTACAATTAAGTGACAAGCCAGCATGAAAAATGGAGTGGAGTAACAGAGATGGGTTAAATGTGTAAGAGAAAATAATTAACAAAATCTGACCCTTGCTTTTTTTAAAAGGATTAAATTTTACTTTTGGGTTAAAAAAAAATCGTAAGAGAAATAGGAGAAAAAAATGGAAATACAAGTACTAGTGAAACTGTAAGCTAAAAACGTTCTCTTCCAGGTGTTCCATCTGAGCTTGAAATGTTCAGACTGAAATAACTACCACACCCCAACTCATACAAGTGCCCGGGAATAGAATGGGAAGAACTGCAAATTTCACCACCGCAACCTATGAAAATGTATTTTAAAAGTTCATGTTAAACCAGAGGAGAAAAAATATAATAATTTATTCCTTTGGAACAAAAAATCTTCCCAGGTCATTTTCTTCCATTTTCTGGTTCCCATCCTTCCAGTTTAGCATCCTCCAGTTCCCATTTTTCCAGCTCTTATCACTACATGTAACTCAGTGCCCTGCATTTTGAACCAGGCTTTTACCTTGAGCTGTTTCCTGGGAACTAGCAAGTTCTCCTTTATCGTGGTATCATATACCATGACCCAGATGACATTTTTCCTCCTGTCCAGTAAAGATTTAATGTGTTTTTTACTTGGAAGGCTAAATATTCAAGCAATGATCATTTGAAATCTAAAGTATGGTAACAACACTCATCAGAGAGTTCTTCCAAGGCCTCTGACTAAAACAAAAGACCTTTTGCACTGAATAATATTAGTGTTTTGTTTTTTTTTTTTCAAAATTCAAAGTAACAAGGTTACATTAAAACACACCCTCTTATGCTGTGTGTCTGTTAAGTTCAGTTTTATGCAGGAAGAAATGAAAAAAAAATTGATTTCTGTCAAAGTTTTAGCTCACTCGGTTTATATTAAGAGACCAAATTAAGGAACCCATGAAAACTTCAATTCTCAGATTAGTATTTAGGAGCATTTGGGGCTTTTCCGGAGAACACAATTCAAATTTCAGAACTCACAGCACAGGGGCTTATTCTGTAATTGCAGCTAAAGGCTATTCAATAAGCTCCTCTAGATTCTATGGGCATCTGTACTCACACATGCACATACATAATTTAATGTATTTTTTTTCTTTTTTGTTTTTTGAAACATGGTTTCTGTATGTAGTCTTGGCTGTCCTGAACTCACTTTGTAGACCAGGCTGGCCTAGAACTCACAGAGATCCTCCTGCCTCTGCCTCCCAGAGTACATATAAAAAAATTTTTTTTAAGAAGGAAAAGAAAACTACACATCAAAAATCACAGATTGAGAGGACATGAAAGTCGCTGCCTGCTTTCTCTTTTCTAACCATGATTGGTACTTAGTAGCCAAACAAGTAATATGTCTGCAAAACAGTTCTGCCAGAAGCTTTTCATAATTGAATTTTGGCATCACACAAATTGTCATGTTAGACAATTGAAGCCCCAAAAGCTTCTGCTTTTCCACAAACCTATGAACCGTGCCATTCCCCAACACAACTTGAAAAGCCATAAATTTGATACATTAGCCATTCTAGAAACATGAATTCCATGCTCCACAGAAAAGGAACATATGCCAGAATTTGTCAACATTTAATATGCTCCAACAGAAGTATCTACAGTTCTCTGCTTGTCACGGAATCAAAGTAATTTAAAAGCATTCTATCTATAACAGACCAAAAAGCATTTTTTTTTACAAAAATAATTATTTTAACCATTATTGCCATTACAATAAGGGTTACAGGGATAGGTTCATTCAAAAACAAAATTATTTTAAAAGGCCTTCATCTGGAAGGAGACAGCCCATAATATTAAAGGAGAGAACAAAAGAGGGCCACAAGCAACATGAATGAGCTGAACAATGGAGGGTGGACAGAACAGGTAAGCTGCCACTGGGCTATAGTGCCTCTCGGGAGAAAATATGAAAGGGGAAGTCATTCGGTGCCACCAAAAATCTGGCAGAAGTAAATGCTAATTCTGAGTTGGATGGGAAAATATCCTCTGAATCCTTGCCCAGAGAGGAAAGGGGAAAGGGAGAGTGTAGGGAAGCCCAGTTGCTGCTCTTTATAAACATTCAGGGACAGACAGAGCCAAAACTGTCAAGCAGATGAAAGCCCTCACTGTTGAGAATTTGTTCCACATTGAGCTCTCTCTCTTTCCTCTTCCAAAGTTTTAGTAGCTTCAAATAGCATTACCCATCACGTATCATTAAGAAAGGAAATCTCATAAGCTCCTTGTTGTTTGTATTTTATGGTTCACAAATTGATTTAGGTTCCTATATCTTGTTGGATTCCCAACCTAAGGGGTTTTAGAGTCCATGCTGTCCAGACAGGAGATTTAGGAAAGAGTGCATGATAGTTTGCTCACTGTAAGAGGTAAGAATGGAGCCTTGTGCTCTGATTTCAGTGAAGCACAATATTGTGGTTAGAGTGTAAATTCTGGAACTGGGGCTTTGGATGTGAATCCTCATACCAGCTGTATGACTTCACTCAAGTGATTCTGTACCTCTTAGCTCAAGTTTCTTCACCTATAAAAATGAAAACTCAGGCTCCTCCATCATAGTATTGGTATCATTATGAGCTAATACTTCTGCAGTGTTTGGCGTGATAGCGAGTGTACATTATATACCCAGTAAATGTTAGGTTTCGTGGCCATTTTTCCCCCTCTACCGCTTGCTTTTCCAGAATAAACTCCTTAGATTCCTACAAGATGAAGCCTTGCGGCAGTGTATCCTCGGTCCTCTGGATCTTCTTGACAACTGGGGCTGTCTTTTTGTTGTTGCAAGTTGGGGAAAGACCGCCAAGATTTCCTGACTTTGGAGGCCGGGTTAGAAGGGAAGGGGAAGTGAGTGCCATATCAAAACCAACCTGTTTTAAAGTCCCTAAGGGAGGGTTTATGAAGGATAGGAGGGTGGGAGCCCGGAGGTGAGCAGAATGGAAAGGTGCGGCCTTATCTGAAATGTTTTCTTACCTCATTCTGTGACTCCGCAAAGGATCTAGCCTCATCTGTCTGGCTTGGCTCCACTGCCTATCTGGTGAGGCTCATGATTTCAGGTGCTGCTTGCCACTCTAGCTTTTATTTTGACCAGTTTCAGTTCATCATCCGGTGTCCCTGCCTCTGAAGCCTACACAAACATCCTTTTTTCCATTGGTTTTTGTTGTAGCTGCTGCTCTCTTAAGTTTTTAGGTTTTCTTTTACCTATTCTTATGAAAGACGCGGAGGAGGATTTTCTCACGGCTCCCTCTGTTTGAAGTGGAAGGAGGAAATAACTTAATTTTTTTTAATTTATGGAACAGTGTCATGTCCTCTTCTCTTATATAAGATTGCCTCGCTAGTATGGCCCGCTGCTGTGTCATGACCGTAGTCCTTTCTTCCCATTGTTCTGGAATACTGCTTCTTAGTTACTGCAGAACCACGATTGCTGGTATGCACACGTACAGAGTTGGAGCTGCTTCACTTTTCTAACCCTATTGTGTTACCAAGAGCTGGTTGAATTTTATGCACTTATTTGGATTACTGTACTCAAGAGTTAAGTGATGGGACCTTGAGACTATCTATTATTGACTTCTTAGAGTTTTACAGCTCAGTGTTGGGGTCTAGTTATAGTTGATAGATCCTCAGTCTGAGGATTTTGAGAACTTAAAAAGAATGAAACCAAGAGGATGGACATCAGAAGAAGAAGAAGGCAGGAAACAGCCTAGGGGCCTGCTGGGGAGGGCCTCTGGGGGGCTCTGCCCTGTGGACTGTCAGGGCGGACGCTGAGACTTATGGCCGATGGTCAGGCGGAGTGCATGGAATCTTATGTAAGAAGTGGAAAATTAAAAAAAATAAAAATAAAAAAATAAAAAGAAGTGGGAAATAGTAGGATCTGGAGAGAACAGGAACCCCACAAGGAGAGCAACAGAGCCAGAAAATCTGAACACAGGGGTCTTGCCAGAGACTCATACCCCAACCAAGTACCAGGCATGGAGATGGCCTAGGGCCCCTGCGCAGATGTAGTCCATGGCAGTTTAGTGTCTAAGTGGGTTACATGATGATGGAAGGAGGGACTGCTTCTGGCATAGTCTGGTTGTCCTGCTCTTTGATCACCTCCCCCTGAGGGGAGGGCAGCCTTACCGGGCCATGGAGGATGACAATGCGGTCACTCCTGATGTGATCTGGTGGACTGGGATCGGTGGACTGGGATAAGAGGGAAGGGGAGGAGGGCCTTCCCTATTGGTGGACTTGGGCATGCGTGGGGATGGGGAGAGAGGGAGGGTGGGATTGGGAGGGGAGGAGGGAGGAGCTTATGGGGGGATGCAAGGTGGATAAAGTGTAATTAATAAAAATTTAAAAAAGAATGAAACCTTGGCAAGAGCTAAAATTACTTCTACATGATTCCTTGCTACATTGAAGGTTCTTTAAAACCTTCAGTGAATTCTGGAAGAAGTATTCTGAGACTCCTGTCTATTTAAAGTACTTGGAAAACATGATGAAAGGGAGGAAGGGCATGGCCCACTCACACTTGCCTTCATGTAGGGGGCTCAAATGTGACCTTAGTATTTTCTTTCTGGACTTTTTTGGTTAGAATATAAATTTGGGTGGTACCTTGGGGTAATGGTTTGCACATATTACTCCCCTTTTGCTACTGCTTTTGTTTCTGTCTTTCTTATTTCCATTAGGGTCATAGCTCCCAACTCTATAGATATAATGTGGGCTCAGTTCCAGCTATGATTGCCCTGAAGGAACAAACTACATTTTTTTGAAGCTAACACTCTCCATTGTTATAGTTGACAGTGGTTAGAAACTCTCCTTTCCTCTCCCTACCTTTCCTGTAACAACAGATTTCTATCCTTCTTAAATTAATTGTATTGACCACATTGTAATCTTATTACATATCTGAATGTGTGTCCCTATGTGATAAAGGAGTTCTTTAAATTGTTTGTGGTTTGGGGGTTTTTCTTCCATAAATTAGTTCCCACCATCGCATGCCCAGGGGCCACTTCCTGACATTATCAAATGTTGGGATTATTGGGGGAGGGTAGTATGAAATTCACCACTCTCCTGTGTTTTGAGATTCTTCTTTGTTTTTTGTTTTGTTTTGTTTTGTTTTGTTTTGGGGGTTTTTTTTTGTTTTTTTTATTTTATTTTTTTATTATTAGTTACATTTTATTAACTCTGTATCCCAGCTGTATCTGCTCCCTTGTTCCCTCCCAAACCCTCCCTCCCTCCCTCCCTCCCTCCCTCCCTCATCTCCTCCCTGCCCCTTTCCAAGTCCACTGATTGGGGAGGACCTCTTCGTCTTTCATCTGATCCTGTTTTATCAGGTATCTTCAGAACTGGCTACAAAGTCCTTCTCTGTGGCCTAACAGGACTGCTCTTCCCTTGGGGGATGCGGAGGTCAAAGAGCCTACCATTGGGTTTCTGTCAGAAATAATCCCTGTTCCCCTTACTATGGGAAACCAGTTGGTTACTGAGCTACCATGGGCTTCATCCGGGCAGAGGTTCTAGGTTATATCCATACATGGTCCTTGGTGGAGTGTCAGTCTTAGAAAAGACCCCTGTGCCCAGAATATTTGGTCCTTGTGGAGCTCCTATCCTTTCCAAGTCATACTAACTCCCCCTTCTTTCATATGTTTCCCTGCACTCTGCCGAGGGTTTGGTTATGAGCCTTAGTATCTGCTTTGATACACTGCTAGGTAGAGTCTCTCAGGGGCCCTCTGCGATAGGCTCCTGTCCTGTTACTTGTTTTCTCCTATGTCCAATGCACCTCCCATTTGTCTTTCTAAGTGATGATTGATCATCTTACCCCAGGTCCTCTTTCTTGTTTATCTTCTTTAGGTGCATAGCCTTCATTATGTTTATCATATCCTGTAGGTCTATATAAGGGAGTATATACCATGTTTGTCTTTCCCTTTCTGGGATAGCTCACTCAGAATGATCTTTTCTAGATCCCACCATTTGCCTGCAAATTTCACAATTTCCTCATTTTTGATTGCTGAGTAGTATTCCATTGTGCAAAAATACCACAATTTCTGTACCCATTCGTCCGTTGAGGGACATCTGGGTTGTTTCCAGGTTCTGATTTTTTTTTAATGAGTAATTCATCCTATACAAATAAACTCTGTGTTCCCCCACCCATATGGCTGCTGATGTAAACAAATTGCATTTTTCCATTGCTAAACATTAATAATAAAACTTTAAAAAATTAAAAAGATGCTTATAGTAACATGCTAGAATCTAATAAAATAATTCAATTTGTGTTATAATCTTGTTTCTAAATTCTTTATGCTATCATTATTTATAAAGCTGTTGATTCAAATCACTTGGATTTTTTTAAGACAGGCTATCATCTTTGACTGAAAAATACTAATGTAGGATACATGCTACTTCTTCTAATCAGATTCTTAACAATTCAAGGTCACCGCTATGGTAAACCAATAGGCTAGTCACTAGGGTAACAAAATACACCATGAAGTAATTCATGCAGAGAACTATGAAAATGCCCTAACCACGGGATAAGACATGCACTCCTGTTCTTTCCTTACTTAAACATAAACTGCTTCCTGACATTTCCAAATGTTTCAGAAAGAGAATTACTCATCAGAATTATGTCAATTATGGATGCATACAAGTAGACAGGGACTTTGTTGGTCTCTAATTAATATATCCATTATGATTATGATTGGATTAAGTTTAAAAAATAACTTGCTATCATTCTTTAAAACCAATACATGCCCATTCTATCTTTGTTGGCAGTACTATTTGCTCCTGGTTTGTTTTTGTTTTTCACAAAAGATATAATGTATTTAATTTACTATTTGATGATACAAAGAGGTTTCAGTAATTTCCACTTAGCTCTTAAAACTCAAATAGTTCTTAATCCATTAAGTATACTAACATCAATAGACCCTACTCTTGACCTGAGTACTGTGATGGCTTTCTAAATTTCAGAAAATCATCATGATTCTGATCCTGATCAATAACTCTCAAAAGAACTAGTTAAAAAACTAAATATTCTGTCTTCTAGTATTCAAGTATCCTGGTAAATGTCAAGTCACTTAAGAAGAGAACTCCACAAGGAGAGCAACAGAACAAGATAATTTGAACACAGGGAATTTCCCAGAGACTCATACTCCAACCAAGGACTATTCATGGAGATAACCTAGAACCCCTGCACAGATGTAGCCCATGGCAGTTCAGTGTCCAAGTGGGTTACATAGTAATGGGAAGAGGGACTGCCTCTGACATAATCTGATTGGCCTGCTCTTTGATCACCTCCCCCTGAGGGGGGAGCAGCCTTACCAGGCCACAGTAGAGGACAATGCAGCCACTTTTGATGAGAACTGATAGACTAAGATCAGAAAGGAGAGGAGAACCTCCCCTATCAGTGAACTTGGGGAGTGGCATGCATGCAGAAAGGGGAGGTAGGGTGGGATCGGGAGGGGAGGAGGGAGGGACTTACGGGGAGATACAAAATGAATAAAGTGTAATTAATAAAAAATTTTTAAAAAAACATCAGTCATTTAAGGAAAATAAAAATAACACTGCAGTGAAAAAAAAAGAAAATTATTGAAGGGTAAAAAAATGATTCTTGAAGGGCCATGAATAAAATTAAAACACTTACTGTGGAAAGATTGAAGAATATTAATTATCCTTTGATCTGCTAATCTTCCTGATTTTGTCATCTGGCCACATTTGAGTTGATTGGAAGACTCTCTCGATTCAACCCAACAAACCATGTCTTCATTATAAATAAAGTCTAAAGTATGGATTTCAAAAAAAAAAAAAAAGAATGACTTATTCAAAAGACTCAGAAGTACTCCCTCAAAAGATCCTGCCACCTCTTGAGGCAAGAGGCTATAGGTAATAGAATTCTTTCTTATCTGTGGTTTGGTGCAGCATGACAAGTAATTTTCTGTAAAGTTTTCTTGTTAGTTTATATTTTTGAGAACTTCATATATGAGTACTGCCTCTATATCACTTCCTCTCCTCTATCCTCCCCTTAAACTCCTCCTCTGCCCCTCCTCTAATCCATGACCTCTTCTTCATGATTTTGCTTTGGTTACAAACATCAAATATAACCCTAATTACCTACTCATTCTATTCGATACAAACACCATAATCAGTAGCCCCTACAAAGATCTCAGCAGTCAAACCATTGTAATTAGTATCTTTACTTTGTTCCCACTTTTGGAAAAAGCTCTTATTGAGCCTAGCCATTATCTATTGACAATCACAGAACATAGGACATCCATTGAAACCAAAGATTTAAAACAAAAAAACAAAAGGCACATTTCATCTTTATTCCCAATCTACAGTGGATTTCCATGGTTATAGGCTGAAGTGTGTCTTTAAAACTTCTTTTTGAAGCCCATTATAACCACCATCAGAATGTGGCCCTGTTTGGAAATCAAACCCATAAAAAAAATGAGTGAATTTAAATTAGAACTTTAAGAATGAGTCCTAATACAATCTGACTGGAGAAGAGAAAATTGGAGATTCAAAGAGATACCAAGCAAAGCGTGGCTCAACGACACCTGCAAAGCCATGAAGAAAGGTCACAGAAGAATACGGATAGTGTGATCTTGTACAAGATCAACAAGATCCTAGAGAACAGGGAGAAAATACATTACTATTAAGCCACATGGTCCATGGAGTTTTGTTATGGCAGCCACAGCAACCTAACATAACTAATAAAGTAAACTTTTCTGAGTCCTTTTAGAAGATGACCAAGGAGATACATGGAGTAACTAGGTGGAACTATTCCCAGAATCTGAAATCTTTGCATTTTTTTTCTTCCACGGGTTATCTGTAAACTTAGCTTAATTTGATGTTTACCACCATGATTGTATTATCAGTCATGGAAAATGTAATGGTAACTTGCTCAAGACTGATTTCCAGACACAGGATAGCATTCATGTAAATTTGTACCAAAAAAAAAAAAAATAGCCATGGCCAACACAGTAAGAATATGTAGTTGGACAAAATGCCCAGTTGTCATTTAAGACTCATTGTATCATAGCTCAGATTGCCATAACAAATACATACCATAAGCCAAGTTCCCTAGACCATAGAATTTATTTCCTTACAGTCTGGATGCTCAACATTCAAGATTATGATGCCAACATGGTCAGTTTCAGATGAAGCTTCTTCCTGTCTGGTAGACGTCTGTTTTCCTTCTCCCTGTGTTCTCACAGAGGCCTTTCTTTAATTTTTTATTAGTGGAAAAATGAGAAAGTCTGCTCTTCTCATAAATTTACCCTGCCTACAAGATGTGTAGTGATAAAGATAGAGCATAGATTGAGGGAATATCCAACAAATGCCTGGCCCAAACTGAGACCCATCCCATGGAAGAAAACCAACCCTTGACACTATTAATGACCCTGCTATGCTTGCACACAAGAGCCTAGCATAACTGTCCTCTGAGAGGCCCCACCGAGCAGCAGATTGAAACAGATGCTGAAAATCACAGCTAAACATTGGGAGGAGCTGGGGGTACCTTGTAAAAGAGTTGGGGAAGACTAGAGAACCTGGAGGGGACTAGAACTCCATAAGAAGGCCAACTGAGTCAACTAACTTAGACCCAGGGGTGGCTTACAGAAATTGAAGCATCAACCAAGGACCATGCATGGACTGGACTTAGGCTCCCTCTACATAGGGGTAGCTTAGTCTTCATGTGGGTTCTCTAGTAAGAAGAGCCAGGGCTGCCTCTGACAAAGACTCCATTGCATGTTTTTTGATCACTTCTGCCTGGTGAAGCTGCCTTACCAGACCTCAGCGGAAGAGGATGCCTTCAGTCCTGGTATGACTTTATGTGCTGGGATGGGATAGGAATGAGCACTCCCCTTTTCTGAGAAGGGAAGGGGATATAGAGGATAACACCAAAAGACGAGTTAGTGGGCCCAGGCACCCAAATGCAGATTGACCATAATAATAATTGTAAGTTGCGACAATTACAGTGACCAAGTTTTTCTGTGTTCAAATATTGACCAATGGTAAGGCTGTGAATTCAATTTCTGTTGTTATGTAGAGCCCATTGGCTCATACCTCAGTTATTAGCACTACAGATTTAGGAGATAAGAAGTTTTCCTCAGAAGATTATAGTCATGCCATCCACAGTTGCTGTATTTTTCCATCTCTACCATAAAAGTCTTCATAAGACTGTGCCGAAGGTTAGCATTCTCTAGGCATTTATTTCTGGAATCACTTAAAGGACCCTTCTGCTTCTGTGCCACTGATGGCAGAGATTTGATTTTCCAGTGTTACCAGAAACATCACCACCTTCAAATTCAACCAAGCCAAATCACCAATCAAAATTCTCACCAAAAGCTATTCTAAGGAATGGGTAAATACTGGACTTTAACATAGGGAATCAACTCTTAGTGACACAACTGGATGTTTTAAGGTTAATAATTAGATATTGCATCTGCTTCAATACCATGCTGGGTAGGGTCTTCCAAAAACCCTCTGTGGTAGGCTCCTGTCCTGTTCCCTGTCTTCTCCTACTTCTGATATCTATCCTGTTTGCCTTCTAAATGAGGATTAAGCATCTTCCCTGGGGTCCTCCTTGTTGTTTAGCTCCTTTAGGACTACAGATTTTAGTATGTTTATCCTATATTATATGTCTAATATCCATTTATAAGTGAGTATATACCATATGTGTCTTTCTGCTCCTGGGTTACTTCACTCAGTATGATTTTTCTAGTTCCATCCATTTGCCTACAAATTTTATGATTTCCTTGTTTTTAATTGCTGAGGTTCAGGGGTACCTGCAAAGACCAATGCTCCAGCCAAGGACCATGCATGAAGAGGACCTAGATGCCCTGCTCAGATGTAGCCCATAGGCAGCTCAGTCTCCAAATGGGTTTCCTAGTAAGAGGAACAGGGGCTATCTCTAACATGTACCCAATGGTCAGCTCTTTGATCACCTCCCCCAGGCATGTGAAGCCTTGCCAGGCCACAGAGGAAGACAATATAGCCAATCCTGATAAGACCTGATAGGCTAGGGTCAGATAGAAGGGGAGGAGGACCTCCCCTATCAGTGGACTTGGGGAGGGGCATGGGGGAGAAGAGGGAGGGTGGGTGGAACTGAGAGGAGATGAAAGAGGAAGCTACAGCTGGGATACAAAGTGAATGAATTTTAATAAATAATAAATAAATAAATTTTAAAAAAACAAGATATAAAAAAATGTACCTTAGAAAGGAAGGACGCTGCCACCTCCTTCCACAACTCTTTCTTGACAGCATGACAGCTGCCTCCTGACACTGTCTCTATGATCATTTTTTTTCCACAAAACCTTTCCTGGATTTATGCCAAACTCAAAACAAGTGCAATGGATTCTTAGAAATATACTTGTAACGTTTTCAGATTGCATAACACAAGAATTCACATGAAAGATAAACAGAAGACTTGAGTGCCTATTGTCCAACATAGCACCACTTCAACCAGTTAGTTCTTCTAGGCGGTCCTTTGGTTACCCAAAAGGTCTCTAACTCTTCAAATTCTGTAGGAGGTTTTTGCATTCTTTTCAGCACCTGTTTATCTTGGGATATCTTGGAAAACGTAGCAGTTTCATACCTGAGAGTGTTTTATGAGCAGAAGGGTGAAGATGTCTAGTTTCTTCTCTCTGCTAACATCTGCCAGCTTATTTACAATAGCCACCTTGAAAAGGAAATATTCAACCCTTCTAAGTAGGTTTTTTTGTTGTTTTGGGAGGTTTGCTGTTGTTGTTGGTTTTGTTTGTTTGTTTGTTTGTTTGTTTGTTTTTTAAGCATGCTGGCTGGCAAGCCAGGAGTTGTGTACTAAGCTACATTCTATGTATGGGGGTAGGGGGACTTTGGAAAGATGATATATTGGGTATCTAAGGCAGCCACATAAAGTACCACAAAATGGAGAGCTTAAAGCAAGAAACTTATTCTTTTCCAAGTACTGGAGGCTAGAAGCCTAAAATCAAAGAGCTAGCAGTGCTGTGCTAATCTCTGAGATGCTGGATAGAATTCTCCCTTGTTTTTTATTTTTTGGATTTTGTTTTTTTTCTGAGTTTGTGTGAAGCTGCTTTTTCTTAGCTTATAGCTTCATCTTTCTAAGGTTCTGTCATCACATACCTTCCTCCTAACTACTCTTCATGTAAGGACACCTATCCCACAAGATAACGAATAACCCCATTGTCTTGGTTAGGATTTCTATTGCTGTGAAGAGACGCCATGACCATAGCAACTCTTATTAAGGAAAACACTTAATTGGGGCTGGTTTCAGTGGCTTAGTCCATTATCATCATGGTGGGAAGTGTGCAGGCAGACATGATGCTGGAGAAGGAGCTGAGAGTTCTACATCTGGGTAGGGAGGCAACATGAAGAAAATGAGACACTGGCCAGGCTTGAGCATCTGAAACCTCCAAACCCATCCCGAGTGACACAATTTCTCTAACAAAGCCACACCTACTTCAACAAGGCCACACCTCCAATAGTGCCACTCCTGTGAGCCTATGGAAACCGTTTTCTTTCAAGCCACCACACTCAATTTGATTATCTCCATAAAAACACTATTTTCAAATATGATTATGTTCACAAACATAAGGTTTCAAGACCTCAGCATTTGAGTGGACACAGTTCAACACATAAAAGCAGAAAAAAATAGGAAAACATCATTTAAAGTCAAAGTAATTGCTCACATAAACTTTTCCCAAGAATGTAAAGGAAAATGTCAGGTGATGATAAGTCATGGCTTCAAATGTTATCATGCACTTGAGGAGATTATATTCACAGCTATAATTATATATGTAGAATACACAGATGATGAAATGGGCAACAAAACTGTGAACTGATTTAAACAAATGTTCTTACAAAAATAAAAAAGAAAACATCATCTCTTTTAACAATACTAACTTTATCCATAAAAATATTAAAATGTCTCTAAAAATAGAATGATTAGCTCTCTGTATATAAACATCAAAAAGTAGTTATGGGCTGGAGAGATGGCTTGACACACAAATATGAAGAACCAAGTTTGAATCTCCAAAACCCTTGTAAAAGTTGAGCTCCATTGCATGTGTCTGTAATTCTGTCACTCCTACAACAAGCCATGGGAGTGAGATTGAAGAATCCATAGAACACACCAACTAGCTAGTCTATCATCAGCAATATTAGGCAGCAATGAAAAGACTCTGTCACAAATAAGACAGAACGTAAGTACTGGAACCTTACATCACTCCATCTTAGTTAGGGTTTCTATTGCTCTGAAAGATACCATGACCATGGCAACTCTTGTAAAGGAAAATATTTAATTGGGGATGGCTTACAGTTCAGAGGCTTATTCCGTCACTGTTGTGGCAGGAAGCATGGTGGCATGCAGGCAGACATGGTGCTGGAAAGGTAGCTAATAGTTCTACATTTGGATTCATAGGCAGCAGGAAATGAATGAAACACATTCCAACAAAGCTATACCTACTAACGGTGCTACTCTCTATGAGTCTTATATGGGCCATTTTCTCTCAAACTACCACATA
Organism: Psammomys obesus; assembly: GCF_907164565.1. Classification (NCBI taxonomy): domain Eukaryota; kingdom Metazoa; phylum Chordata; class Mammalia; order Rodentia; family Muridae; genus Psammomys; species Psammomys obesus. Next base: position 1,018,778 of record NW_026596117.1, on the reverse strand, counting down.
CTCTTACCTCCACATGAGTGTTATGGCACACACACACATTCACACATGAACATCACATATCCACACATAAATATGCATCAAACATAAAAAGATAGGATTGTCACTATTAATTTATAAGTCAATTTCTTTTTTAATTTCTTGAACTGATTTTGACTTAACAAGAGAAGAAAGTCTAGAATTGTTCATGGCTGGCTCCTTTTGTTCATGGCTCCCCTAGGAGGAGCAGTCCTGCTAGGCCACATAGGAGGACTTTGCAGCCAGTCCTGAAGATACCTGATAAAACAGGGTCAGATGAAAGGGAAAGAGGTCCTCCCCAATCAGTGGACTTGGAAAGGGGCAGGGAGGAGATGAGGGAGGGTGGGATTGGGAGGGAATAAAGGAGAAGAATACAGCTGGGATACAAAGTTAATAAACTGTAACTAATATTAAAAAAGAAAAAAAAAGAAAAGAAAACAACGAATATTTATTTAGCACAGTTTGCCAAACGTTTCACACTCTAATAAGAGCATGATCTCTGCTCCCTAGATGCTTCTTGACAATGCTTCTAGAAAAAAAGCGAGTCAGTACAAAGCTTGGCATTGTATAATGTAGATGTTAATAGCATGGTATTATGGGATCAAGATAATAACTAAACAATCCACACTTGAAGTGGGAAAGTCAGGAAAATCATCCTATCTAAAGAAAGAAATTTTGTACTGAGTCATGATACAGAGTTCAAAAAGATCAAGGAACATCACATGTAAAAACAAAGTTGTGAGTTACAGAACAGCATTCTGGGAACTACAATAAGATCAGTGTTAACTGAGTTAAAATGAGAGATGTGAATAGTGAGAGAGGCAGGAAGTAGTTTTCATCAAAACAAGGGCTAAGTTACAAAAACCTTCCATGACAAGAGCAATGGAAAATTCTGTAATTTTGAGCAGTGCTCACTTGTGTCTATCCTCATCTTCTGTAACCTTAAGGAGTGCTCATCTGTGTTTGTCCTTATCTTCTAGACATATGATTCTACTTTGCACATGTTAAAGTTAAAAGAGGTAGGAGTTACTGTATGACTACTCCTAGCCAATGAGCCATGAACAGAGGTAATATACATCACTTCTAAAAACAAAACAGAAAGAGAAAGAAAGAAAGAAAGAAAGAAAGAAAGAAAGAAAGAAAGAAAGA
>NW_026596117.1:981795-1017604 GCF_907164565.1 Psammomys obesus | reverse complement strand
AGAAAGAAAGAAAGAAAGAAAGAAAGAAAGAAAGAAAGAAAGAAAGAAAGAAAGAAAGAAAGAAAGAAAGAAAGAAGAAAGAAAGAGAAAGAAAGTTAGAAAGTTAGGAAGGAAGGAAGGAAGGAAGGAAGGAAGGAAGGAAGGAAGGAAGGAAGGAAGGAAGGAAGGAAGAAAGGAAGGAAGGAAGGAAGAAGGAAACCATGCCGTGTTGGTTTGTTCTTTACCTTGTCTGTAGAAACTAGTTGTATCCAGATAGTGGCGTGTCTATGCAGGGCAGGATAAACAACCTATACTCATGGATAACATGGAACACTATTTCTAACAGGAACTCAAGGGCTGGCTCTTTGACCTCCCCATCCCCCCAGGGGAGGAGCAGTCCTGTTAGGCCACAGAGGAGGACTTTGCAGTCAGCCTTGAAGATACCTGATAAAACAGTCAAATGAAAGGGGAGTAGGTCCTCCCCTATCAGTGGACTTGGAAAGGGGCAGGGAGGAGACCAGAGAGGGAGTTGGGGAGGGGGAGAGAATGAGGGAGCAGGATACAGTGGGGACACAGAGTTAATAAAATGTAACTAATAAGAAAAATAAAATTTAAAAAAAAGAAAAAAAAGAGTGAAAATTAAGCTTTTGCTTCAGTAAATCACATTTTAAGTTGTTTTTCTACTGTAACATCACCTAGTATTAACACAATAGCATAAGGTGCAACTTCTAGAAGACTGACATCTTTTATATAGATCACATTTTCTGGAAGGTAGGATCTAGACAGGTAAAGCCAGGATAGATACAAAAGAGCAGTGGTAAACTGTAACAAATGTTCAGCATTGGGGGTTACTACATCCATCCTTAGGCAACTCGCTGCTTTCAATTAAACCTCAGCATTGGTCAAGCCTAGGCCATAGATTTTCTTCACCCAAGGTTGTTTTTTTTTTTTTCCAGAGCCACTAAATAGGGAGACTGCCAAGAAAATTCTTACAATATTCTCTTGCACAGAAAACCAGAGACTAGTAAATTAATGTGAATCTCAAATTACGATTTAAAAGAGCGACAGCAACTCTAGGCTTGGGAAGAAAAATACACCTAACAACCCACCTTCAATCACTATTGTGGAACCCTGAACATGCCGCATTCAGACTTTCTGAAATTCAGAACAAAAGCATCTTGGAATGAGAACAAAGATAATAGCTCAGTTCATTAAGGATTTGTCACTCAAATGTGAACCACTGAATTCAATACATAGAAAAGGCAAGGCATGATGGCACGTACTTGTTATCACAGCACTGGACAGGCAGATGCAGGTATATCCCTGAGATTTGAAGGCCATCCAGGCTAACATGCTGAGCAAGCTCCAGACAAGGTGCATGGCCCCTGAGGACACCCAACATTGATCTCTGGCCGTTATACACACGCCTACACACACACACACACACACACACACACACACACTCATACATAAACAACCACATGCACACATATACACATACAGACCACTCACCTAAATGAGAAAATTTAAGAGCCTTTAAATATCATAGACTTTCCACCTACCTTTGGCCAGATCAATGATCTGCCATCAGTTTTCCTGAGCATCTCATGAAACAAAGAATTTACAGATACAGAAATACTAACGAGGCAAAGATAACCAAGTGGTACCAGGGATTGACCTGTACATCCAGTGAGCTCATTTTATAAGGTATAAGCCTGCTCTGTAGTTCAGAATCTAGTCTGTGTTTTACCTGCTTGACTATTCTGGTGGTGTCTTAATAACCAAGTGAGCCACCACCTTCAAATGACCCGTTTCTCTTTATTTGCTTAGTGATGAGAAGATTGCTTTGACATCTTGGTGAAAGGTTATAACAAAAGCATATCTTGAGTGTTTTGGATCTTTTGCATGGGCAGAGACCAAAGCTCAAAGCAGTTTCATGGAGACTCAGACAGAGACACATAAATGTATCATTAAAAGACTCTAGCATGTGTTACTTTTGAGAAATGAAGGACTTGTATTAACAATGCATAATTTAATCAAGAGTAAACTACAAACAGTAGAAAATATTCCACCTTAATTTATGGAAATTTTTTTAACATTCACCTTTAAAAAAACTGAAACAACCTAGGAACCTGCCACAGAAGGCCTCTGAAAGACTCTACCCTGCAGACTATCAAAGCAGACGCTGAGACTTATGGCCAACTGTTGGGCAACGTGCAGGGAATCTTATGAAAGAAGTGGGAAATAGTAAGATCTGGAGAGGACAGGAACCCCACAAGAAGAGCAACAGAACCAGAAAATTTGAACACAGGGTTCTTCCCAGAGACTTATACTCTAACCAAGTACCAGGCATGGAGATAACCTAGAACCCCTGCACAGATGTAGTCTATGACAACTTAGTGTCCAAGTGAGTTCCATAGTAATGGAAAGAGGGAGGGACTGCCTCTGACATAATCTGATTGGCCTGTTCTTTGATCACCTTCCCCTGAGGGGAGAGCAGCCTTACCAGGCTACAGAAGATGACAATGCAGCCATTCCTGATGTGATCTGATAGACTAAAATCAGAAGGAAGGAAAGAAGGACTTCCCTATCAGTGGACTTGGGGAGGGACATGCATGAAGAAGGGGGAGGGAGGATGGGACCAGGAGAGGAGGAGGAAGGGCCTTATGGGGGGATACAAAGTGAATAAAGTGTAATTAATAAAAATAAATAATTTTTTTAAAAACTGCCACAATTTCTCTTGAGTTTATTAAAATAAAACTAATGTAAAGAAGGTTTTAAAGATAAAATGAATCTATATGTGAGGTCCACAGAAGATACCAGCATTCCTCTGGAACAAAAAAAAAAGACAAGAATATGAAGCAGCATGAAGTTAACTGTAACATGGCTGTCTCAATCTCTTCCCTTTGTTGCAAGACACAAACTTGCTCAGCAGTTTTGCACTTCTTTGGAATTTACTAAACGTTGTGGTCCTTCTACTGAGCCAGGTCTGGGTTAGGGATTCAGACTATCAATTTGGTGGGACATAACTGAGTCCACAGTAACTCTCCTCTATTTAAAGAATTTAATAACTTCAACAAGATATTTTTAACAATTCTAATTGCTATTAATAACTGGACTAAAAGAAAGTGTGTGAGCCACACTGAAGAAAACAATGTGAGTTTACATTTGCTGCATAGCCAGTGTATCTAAGTTTTAGCCCACTACCAGTTTAGTCTTCCTAAGGGAATCTCAGAATCACAGACTCCAGAAAATTTGGTTGTCTCTTGTCTGATTTAATGAGCACTTACTGAATGCCTACAGTGCTTAAATGGAATTTTATGTAAGAAGTGGGAAATAGTAACAGCTGGAGAGGACAGGAACTCCACAAGGAGAGCAACAGAACAAGAAAATTTGAACACAGGGAACTTCCCAGAGACTCATACTCCAACCAAGGACTATTCGTGGAGATAACCTAGAACGCTGACAATGCAGCCACTTCTGATGAGAACTGATAGACTAAGATCAGAAAGAAGGAGAGGAGGACCTCCCCTATTAGTGGACTTGGGGAGGGGCATGCATGCAGAAAGGGGGGGAGGGTGGGACCGGGAGGGGAGGAGGGAGGGGCTTATGGGGGAATACAAAACGAATAAAGTGTAATTAATAATAAAAAAAATTACACACAAACACACATAATCACAAAATGGGCAAAAAAAGCAAATCTTCAAAGTCAGAGGCTAGTCTCTACCACTAAAGCATTTTCAAAACAAATTTTCCTGAAAAAATGAGGAATGAATGGAGAAGTTGGGCAAAGGTATGTGTGTAGCTGAAAGCATAACTGAGTAGTGAATCAGGTATCTGCTCAGCCATATAGATGCAACCCAAAATTGTAGGTAAAAGGGAGGGAAGATAGGAGGGTGGGCAGAAGGAAGGAGGGAAGAAAGAGAGGAAAGAAGGAAGGAAGGAAGGAAGGAAGGAAGGAAGGAAGGAAGGAAGGAAGGGAGGGATGGAAGGAGGGAGGGAGGAAGGGAGGGAGGGAAAGATGCAGGGAGGAAAGAAAATGTGCCACAGCACAAGGAAGTATAAAAAAGACTTTACAGAAAAGAAGTCTTACCTTAAAAAAAAAAAAAAAAACAGATATAACTTTGGTTTGCTCATTTGTGCCTCTGATGCTAACAATTCATCTTAAAAGTTATTTTACCTCTGCTCTAGAAGGCTGGGATGATGTAAAAGGATGCACCTCAGAGCCACTGAGAATGCAAGATGGCTTTCTCTCCTTTTCTGCACTGGCTTGAAGGGCTGGGTTCTTCCTCAAGCTCCAGTGACTTTAATGGCAGGGTCCACATGTAGCGAGGTGTCCATTTACCACACAGAATTGCTTGCCTGAAAATCTTCATTTTATTGTTCCTTGGGCACAAGTTTCTGGAATTATCTTTCCTTGATGGTTCTGATTCATTTCATTTCAGCTACCTTACGTGAGGCAGGTATACTTCTCAGGAGAAAAACAAAAATGATTGTCTCTCTCCATGGTATATAAGACAGTGTTAAAGACTACTTGATGTAATTTTTGCCAGTATTGTAGTTTACAAGTAATAGAAAACATTATCTTACCAAATTCTATGCTGCATTTTTATATTTCCTTCTCACTTTAAGTGGTTTTTTTTAATTTCTGTTTTGTTTTCCTAAGCTTGAGATATTACTACATAAGGATAGATGCGTAGCATAAAGTTATGTGCATATTGTTTACTAGTGAAAAAAATATGATCTGTGCTATTGCAACCTAACATACAATATGGTAAACTTTTTTTTCAATTTAAAAAACAAACAAAAAAAAAAGGGTTAGAGGGAACAGGGCTGAAGCCTACCACAGATGTCCTCTGAAACACTCACCCAGCAGGGGATGGAAGCAGATGCAGAGACTCACAGCCAAACTGTGGGCAGACCACAGGGAGTCTTATGGAAGAACAGGGGAATAGAAGGACCTTGAGGGGACAGGAGGTCCACAAGGAGACCAACAAAGCCAACAAATCTGGGCCCAGTGGGGCCTGCAGAGAGTGATGCACCAACCACGGACCATGCACAGAGAGGACCTAGACCCCCTGCTCAGATGTAGCCCATAGGCAGCTCAATCTCCATGAGGATTCCCTATTAAAGGGAGAAGGTGCTGTCTCTGACATGAACTCGGTTGCCTGCTCTTTGATCACTGCTCCCTGGTGGGGTGACCTTCCAGCCCACAGAGGAAGAAGATACAGGCAGCCCTGAGGAGACTTACGAAGCTACAGTCAGATAGTAGGGGAGGAAGACTCCCCCTTTTCAGTGGACTAGGGGAGGTAGATGGTGGAAGAGGGAGGGAGGATGAGACAAGGAGGATGAGGAAGGGGACTACAATTGGAATATAAAATGAATAAATTGTAAAATATAAAATATAAAAAATTTTTAAAGGATTAATATATCTGTTGCAATTTACCCTTCATTTTTTGGATTTTTTTTTAATTTGCTCCAAAACTGAGTAGTCATTTCTTTTTGTGCTTTATATAAATCTTTCTCACAAAAATACTGTTGCAGGCATCTCATTTTATAGATAAAGTTCCCATGGGCCCAATGTGCTAAATACGCTCAATATCATACAACAATGAAATGGAATTGTAACTGAAACCATTGCCACTAAAAGGTAAGACTCCCTTCCTCCACCTCCTATTCCTTCTTCTGTTTGCCTTCCTTTCTTCCCTCTTTCTTCTTTCTTCCTTCCTCTCCTTCCTGTTTTCCTCCCATTTTTCCCTCCCATCTCTCCTTCCCTACTCTTTCCTTCCTTTCATCCTTTACTCGTTCTTTTCTTCCTTCCTTCTTTCCCCTCTATTACCTTCATCCTCTCTTTTTTAAAATTGTGTTTAAAGATTTTATTTTCTTTTTATGTGTATGTGTGTGCTTCTGTGTGTGGGTATGTGACATGACTTAGGGTGCCTGGTAATGCTAAAAGTCAACACCAGATCCCCTAGAACTACAGTTACAGACAGTTATGAGCTGTCCTTTGGGTTATGGGAATTAAACTGAGGTCCTTTGGAAGAACAGCAACTACTCTTAACCACTGAACCATTTCTCTATTCAAGAATACTTTTGCTTTTTGTATGTTTGTTTGTTTGTTTGTTTGTTCTTTTCTATTTCCAGAAGGGGTCTTACTAAGTAGCTCTGACTTTTCTGGAACTCACTATGGAGATCAGGCTAGCCTGAATCCTGTCTCCCTCCATCTGGTTAGTTTCTCTGTGGTAGTTTTCACTAACTAACATATTGTATGCTTTCTATTTATCATATTTAAAGTTGATCTCAGGGCGCAGGGATGTTTGTGTTTTGCTCCCTGCTCTGTGCCTAGCAGTAAGACATCTCCACTCCATTTCCTAGTAGCAGACATTTCCACTCCATAAACACTATGCAGAAAAGAGAAAGAAGCAGATAGGAAAGGAGAAAGCAGAGGAGGGGGCGGTGATGAAAGGAGAGAAAGAAGGGGGAAAGAAAGAAGGAAGAAAGGAAAGGTGGAAGAAGGAAGGAAGAAAGAAAGGGAGAGAGAAGAAAGAAAGGGAGAGAGGAAGGGAAGGAAGTAGAAGGCAAGAAAGAGCCTTTGCAACACTAAGTTCCACACTATAAACACGGCCTCACCAGCTTATTATGGTATTTAGGTTGAAGCCAGCGTGAGCCCGACAGGTTGCTTCTCGAGTAGATCCAGATAAATAGAAACCATCAGTCTTTAAAAAGTGGCCTCCTCCTAACCAAATGCACTTTTTTAATGCCCATATGAGCCAATTAAAGTGTGAAATGGTTCCAACTTCTAAAAGCTTTCTCTAGACAACAAACTGGGCACAGAGGTCAATGCCCAAGCTACCCCTCTACCTCAAGCTGTGTGAGGCTCAGCACTGGCTCTTGATAAATGTTAATCTGCAGGTATATCCACTTGATTTTTCTGAAACTAGGTTTTGACTTATCTTATTGTGAGTTTTGAGCATCTGGTATTTTCCCTGGTGAACTAAATTCCACCATCCGGTAAAAGTGCTGCTCATTACCTGTGTTAATTTTACCCCTTTCTCTACATTCAGGAAACCCATCTGCTCCAATTCCAGCTGTGAGAAAAGAGAAGAACAAGAGAGAAAGCAGACCTAACAGAGAGGCTTAGAGACTAGTGGCCAGAAAGAATGCTTTCACAGGAGCAATGAACTCTACAACTCACAGTTTCTACAGCTAGAGCCACCTAAAATAATGAATCAAAATACATTCAGAATATTACCCACAGACTGACAAGTTCTTGTCCATTATTTTCAACACTCATATTTTCAAACGATCAAAATTCCTAGTATACTGGTGATAAATTCATTTTAAACATTTTATTACATAAGACCCTGTATTATAAAAGCAGATCCAACAAAAATAAAAGTGCGTGGAACCTAAGTTTCGGCACATACTGCTGAATTCAGAAGCGCACTGAATTCCTGAGCTGGGTACATATGGAAATGGCAAACATAAGGTGCCACATGTAAATGCTCTGGAGTGGCAGAGTGGCGTAGCGGCACAGCTCATCATTAATCTAGTTAGGTTTCTCTGCAATGCCATCTTGGCAGGAGCCACACCTGGTAACACTTCTGACCCCTGCTGCCTTCTGAGGGAGCTTCCTGATGCTCTCTGAAGTTGCTGAAACAGAGTAAGGAATGTCTTTTCTTCCTCTTCAGATTGATAAACAAGATTGCACTGATTCAGAAGGACACTCGACATGCTCAATTAATACCTGGGAGGCAAGAATAAGATTTGTTTCCAAATTTCCCCCATCCCAGAGAGAGGAGGTGAACATGGAAAGGAAGAATGATTTTCAAGAACAGGCTCCTGTGCTGGGGTACAATTCCTCTTTCTACTTACCACCCATTATCTCAGTCCAAGAAGTCTGTGCACAGGGCAGATTTCAATGATTTTAAAACATGTCAATTCCCATTACATGAAGCCGGTCATAACGCTGATGTCAACTGCTCACAGGGTGCCCAGCGACGACAGATTCATCTACAGCACAGCTTCTACAACCAGGGCCCAGGAAACACAACAGAAGGGGCAGGAATCGTAAGAACCAGAGGACTAAGAGGACTGTGGAGATGCGTCTTCCAGGGGTCGACAAGGGGGCTACACCCACGAAGCCGCGATGGTGTGGCTTCACAGACAAGACACAGTGACAGTAACAGCGGGCATGCTGGTGCAGAAGAGGCTGTCGCATGAGATCCAGCCTCTACGCAGAGAACCACACACAGCCTGACTGCCGAGGGAAGACGAACAGGTCTCTCCCAGGGATAAGGCCTTAATTTGTTTATCCAATACAAAGTAGTTAGTCCTGAAACTGTGTACACACCAGCCACACTAAATAGACTCAGCAAGTTTCATTTATATAAAGGCGTGTGTGTGTGTGTGTGTGTGTGTGTGTGTGTGTGTGTGTGTGTGACAGTAATAACCTAAGAAAGTAATGAGTTATGAGAGAGGTATGACAACGGTTGTGGGAGGGGGCACAGGAAGGATTGGAGGGATCAAAGGAAAGAAGATGATGCAATTATATTTTAATTATTTTTTAACTGGTAGATTCATTTTTGTTTATTTTTGATATTTTGATGTAATTATATCATTTCTCCCCTCCATTCTTCCCTCTGAATCCTTCCAGATTTCATTAATTTTTTTGTGACATACACACATACATACATAATCCTAAATACATAAATATCACCTGCTCAGTCTGTGTAATGTCACTTCTATGTACGTTTTCAGAGCTGACCTTTGGTATTAGACAAGCAAGTGCTCTGTTCTTCTCTTGGGGATGAACACTGTTTTTCCCATCCTCAACATTTCTTGGTCCTCTGGAGTTCTTGTGTAGGGTAGAGGACTCCCAGGCTTTACCCTGTCTATGTTGGCATGTCTATTCTCGCCTTAGGCAGGCATGTTGGTGAAACTTTATGAGTGTAATTTCTGACAGTCCTCGTAGACACAGTCTCTCATAATCTCACAGTAAACTCCCTGATGCTCTTGCTTTTACAATCCTTCTGTCACTCCTGTAGTGATCTCTGAGACTTAGGTTCAGGAGTTGTTTTGTTGACATGCCCATTGCTACTGGGCTCCATAACTGCCATTTTTATTGGCTGTGATTTTCTATGATGGTCTCTGTCTATTGAAACAAGTTTCTTGATGATGGGTGAGGACTACACTTATCTGTGGGTATGAGGACAAATATTTAGAATGTAGCTGGGGATTATGTTGGTTTGGTAAAGAGGCAGTTGTAGGATCTCTTCCAAGATCCATTACTTTACTAGCTTTTAAAGTCCAATTGGACCTATTGCTTACTACCAAGATATGCATACCACTACTGCACACTGCGAGTTATTGTGACTTGCTTGCTGGTCATTGTGGTTTATAAGCATCACAGCTGTGCAGGATGGCTGATTACTCCCTCTCTTTTGAAGCTTACATGGTGCGTTTTAGTACAATGAAAGCTAGTCCTCAGGGAGAAGGCTTTCAGGTCAGTTCCAACTCAGGGATCTCTGGGCCCTATTTCTGAAGTGCATCGTGACTTCAGCAAAAGGGACTTAATTCCACCTCTAGGGTCAACCAAGCGCAATAGCAATAATGTGCAATTTTGGGGGGGGGTCTCTTGGACAACTCTGAAAATATGATCAATTTCTAGATCAATATTTTTCATTAATGCGAACAGAAAGAAACCTAGGCAAAAACAAGATGTACACTGACAAATCTTCTATGTAGAGTTATAAGATAAAATTCCAAGTACATAAGCAACTTAAAATTGAAAGCAAAAATTTTACCATGCAGTTCTTTTCAAATATTGAATATTTATGCTAAAAGAACATTTGTATGTAAAATTCACATTTAACGAGTATCTCATCTTTCCTTGTATAGACTGGGGCCAGGTATTCTATTTTGGTCCCTCTTTCATTGTCTCTCACTCAACTCCTTCTCATTGAAAAAATGGTCCAGATTGGGAAAACAGCCAATACAGATGGATGGTGATCCACAGGGTCCACGGAAGAGATAAGGGCAAAGTTAATAAGGAACATTGCACAAAAGGAAAATGAGCTCTGAAAGGGCAAGTGAGGAAGAGAGGAAAGCTCTAAGCAAAGGAATAGTGTGAGCAAAGGCACAACAGCATAATAATCCATTCATGCACTGTTACCAGGTATGAGCTATGGAACACAGAGCAACTGTGATTAAAATGGCAAGATGGAAGAAACAGACCAATATTGTGTGCCAAGATCAGGGGTTTGTTACTTCAGAGTACCCGTTAGTTCTCAAGCAGGGACTACATATATTCCAGTTTCCTTAATGAATCCTTGTTATAACATTGTGGAAAAAAAGAATATAGCACTGTATATACATTGTGTGAGAGAGAGAAAACCAAATGACTCCTCTCTCTATCTCTCTCTGGGTGTATATGTTACTAATATACACATAATATAGCTAATAGTATAACTAATACACACATATTAGTTGTGTATGATAAAATTAAAAGTAATTTGCTTCCTAAATAAGATAGTCTGAGGATGGTGAGAAACTGAATGACCTGGATTGTATGAGGTGTGTTGAAGGTCGGGAGACACATTTAGCAAATATGTAGAAAAATAGAAGGATTCAGTATAATTTGATATTGTGAAGAGAGAATATAGAAAAGGAGGGGGAACAAGGGGAGAAAAAGGAGCTAGCCAGGATTAATACAGGGATCTTCTTGGAGCTAATGTATAATCCCAAGCACAATAAGAGTATGTTGGGAAGGGAAGTAGAACACCGTGAATTCAGTCTGGAAAATATGCTTTTGAGATGCTTCTGGGGCTACAACAAGGAAATATAAATCAGATGCTCAGGAGAATGGTGGAAAAGGTTGTGCTTCTTTAAGTGTGAGGTTTTGTGTATATCAATTAAGGTTGTGTTTACCTGGACATAATAGAAACCCTTAATAGCGGTGATTTTAACAGACTAAAAACTCTGCTTCTCTAAATGTAGAGGTGGATACTTCAAACTGATGCTGAGGCTATGAGCTGCCATTAGGGAGTCACTGTCCCAGCTACCTATTCCACCATCCTAGGGTATAATTTCCATGTTAGTCCTTATATCCTCACTCTGGCCAAACAACTAATAGAAGCAACTTAGTATAAGAAAGATGTATGTGGCTTGTGTTTGCAGGGTTGATATGGATTCCTGGCTCCACTGTTTTGGAGCCAAGATTATCAGGCCCTTATGGAAGTAGCACATGAGAAAGAAAGATTTTCACCTTATAGATTCTGAAATGCAGGTATGGGCCAGGGATAAGATATACCATTTAGCATGGGAGATGGAGGAGGGAGGGTGGGATTGGGAGGGAATGAAGGAAGAGGCTACAGCTGGGATGCAAAGCAAATAAGATGTAATTAATGTAAAAAAATAAAAATTTAATTAAAAAAATATATACCCTTTTTAAAGGCACACCTCCAGTGGCCTACTCCCCTCTAATTTCTATCACCTCTTGATAATGCCACCAAGTCATGAATCCATCAATGGATCACCTTGCTGGGGAGGTTAGAGCCCTCATAACCTAATTACTTCCCCAAATCCCAGCAACAAGAAGGCGATCCTCAACATGTGAGTTTAACTTCCATCCTCAAAGCCATCCATCTTTGTTTCTTACCCAAAACCTGTCAATATTGTACTCTAGGAATCATTCAATATATCCATATTCTGGTTAGAGTAGAAAAACACACTTTCTACAGCTCATGGCACTGTGCTTGCGACTCCTTAGACAAATCTAAGTATGAAGTCCCATTAGGTATAATAGAGATTAGGAATTGCAATATTTCAGTTGACCCTTGTTATACGAAAACAGATTAAGACTGACTCTAGAAGAATGATTCAAATAGCAGGCAAAAGGAGAGGAACCAAGCACCAGGCCTGCAAGGGTCTGCACCAGGTCCTCAGCATATAGCTGTCACCTCAATGTTTTTGTGGGATTCCTAACAGTGGGCGCAAGTGTATCTCAGACTCTTTTGTCTGCTCTTGAGACTCTTTTTCTCCTATTGAGTTGTCCTGTCCAGCTTGATATGAAGGCTTTTGCCTTGTCTTATTATATCTTGTTTTGTCATGTTTGGCTGTCACCTGCTCTTATCTGAAGAGAAATGAAGGGGACTGGATCTGGGGTAGAGGAGAGGGAAACCTAAAAGGAGTAGAGGGGAGGGAAACTGTAGTCAGGATGTATTGTATGAGAGAAGAAACTTTTTTTCAATTAAAAGAATCAACAGAGACAGTTTAATAAAAAAGCAGAGAGGAACCAAGGGACAAAGAGAGAACAACCATACATGGAGAACAAGAATCCAGAGGAGGAGGAAATCTTCCCACAGATTTTCATCTGATAAACCAGAGTCTTCTAAAGGTGAATCCATGTTAATGTTCCCGAGAATCAAACTGACACCCAGGTTTTCTTTTTCTTCACTTTTGAAATTTCTAGCTACAGTTTTAATATTACACACTTGCTAGTTCTGGTTTCTGGAGTCATTTAATGTCTTCCAAATGACCACAGCCACCCCTGGAAACAGCATTACCTTCTTCAATCCGTCAAAATATGTTGGAGAAGCAATTTTCTACATGATATCTTCACTTTCAGATGCAGAAATAATTTAACTCTATGACTCATTCGAACATGTTGGGTTAATGAGAACATTAAGAGTAACAATAGATGTCAAGCTGAAATGCTTGGCACAGAGGAGAAACAAAGTTATATTGATATGTCTCAATAAAGTAGAGTTCATTACTGAAAGTTGTCTTAAAAGCAAAATTTGAATATTAAAACCATATTTTTCTCATTCATTTTTCTCATTCATTTTACTTCCTATGCAAAAAAAAAAAGAAAAGAAAAGAAAAATCAGTCCCAAGACATATGAAATGGAATTGTACTTTAGAGCCAAGTATCTGCTCCACTAATGGGAATGAGGATATGAAACAGGAAGAGCGAAAAGATATCATTAGTCACAATGTACAGGCTTGTACTCTCTAGATAGACAAAAGAAATTAGCAAGTCTGTCCATGAAGGGCCAAATGGGACTAAATATAGGCCAGAATGAAGAAAAAGGAATCACTGTCATTGTTGCCTACCCAAAGCCAGCCAGAGTGAGTTTTTTAAGTACTGTAGTATTCTTAAAATTATTTCTTTATCATGTAGAAGCATCGAAGAATAGTGCCTTGCAGCTAATTAAGCTATTATAGATGCTTAAAATCTTCAGATATTAGTAGTATTTTATTCAGGGGAAAAAAATAAATGCAGCATGGCTTTTTTCATTTCCTCAATAGCTTTTAAGACTCCTAGAGTTACTAGAGAGATACTATTACAATATCTTAAGCTATAGGCAGCATTGCTGATCAGAAAACTTTACCTCACTTGTCACATAAAAGGGTGTACTATGCTTTGCACAGTTTTATCCCTTGCAATGCTTATGTGGAAACTTCTTTCCAATGCAATAGTGTTAGAAGGTGGGTCCAATGGAATTTGTACCATTTGATAGGAGATCCACATTGGTAAATTGAGTGATGCCACTCAGGAGAGTGGTTGTTTTGTTTTGTTTTGTTTTGTTTTGTTTTGTTTTGTTTTGTTTTGTTGCCAGCAGGTTCTTTTTTTATAGTTTCCAAAATGAAGGGTTGTTTTTTTTTTTTTGTCTTATCTCACCTCCTCATATACATGCTGATACTAGTCTGATATCAAACACATTAAAGTCTGAAGAGACAATAATTTTAGAAATGAAAAATAATGGATGAGTAAAAAAGGTAATCACCATAAATTCTCTTCCACTTCCTTCTCTACACTGAGGATGCCTTTTCTACCTAAATGCTAAAAGTACAAGTATTGGAGGGCTCTCTTCTGGGGTGGCATTCTTTCTCTACTTACATGGTTTTCCAAGTCAGTCCTCTTTGTTTTTTTTTTTTTGGGGGGGGGTTATATTATAATTTTATTATATAATGTTTTATTCTGAAAAAGGTTACAGTTTTAGAAAAAGAAATATTATTAAATCATTGATTTGAATAACATTAAGTACTGCTATGCATATAATATGTGTGGATTGTGGTGAAGATTTTATCATCTCTTTGGATTGTGTTAAGTTTGATTTTTTTATTTAAGAAAAAAAATCAGTATGGCAAGAAAAAAAAATGCCCTTCCACATTTTGGACAAAACTTGCTGGTGTTCAGTGATTAAAAATTATTCACTTTGTATTTATAATAATTTTAACCAAGTCAGTCCTCTTTATCACATAGTTTTTACATACTATTCATAATGGTGACAATTTTTTAAAATATGTTCAACTCTGACCTCATCTTTAAGTGTCAGATTTTTCCTCTAAAATCTATATTTTTTTCATTTTTTTCTCATTTATTTTATTCACTTTACATCCTTGTGGCCCCTGCCCTCCTCTCTCCCATTGGCACCCTCCCTCTCTCCTCCCAACTCCCTCCCACCTTTCCTTTTCCCATCCACCCCATCTCATCAAGTTGCATCAGGACTGAACATTTCCTCTTCCCCTATGGCCTCTCAAGGAAATCCCACCAGAAGAAAGCAATCAAAAAGCTAACAAGTGAGTCTGTGTCCTATGCAGTCTTCACTTTCCATACTCAAAGTATACTACAAGGCACAGACCCAAAAGAGATGAGTAATAAGGAGGACCCAAGGGAAGATGCATAAATCTCACTCAGAAGGAGAGATAGAATAGACAGAGGTAATGGTTGAAGGTAGGGTACAAGGTAGGAGAGGGGACACATGGAGCTAAGAGGGCAGAGGAGAGCAAGGGCACGAGGAAAGAAGGCCTGTAGACAAAAGAGAAATGAGTGTGGGGACACTCTGTGACAATCTGGAGACCTAAGTCAGGGTAGGCTCCTGGGGGGATATGAGGGAGATTCAAGCAGAGCAGAGATTCCTAGTAGCAGAGGCCATGGAGACTGAAGAGGACACCCTCTAACTAGACTAGTCTAATAATAAAGGGAGGGGAGCACCAACCCACCCACAGAAACTTTGACTGAAAATTTACTCTATCTACTACTATATATGCAGATCCAATAAAGATAAAGTAGACAGAAATGAGACTCGGGGACTGTCCAAAGCTATGACAATCAAAGACTGTATGGGAAAGTGCCAACTCCTGACACTATAAAGGATACTCTGCTAAGCTTGCAGACAGGAGCCTGTCAGAGTTGTCTTCTGAGAGGCTCTACCCAGCAGCGCCTCAAAACAGATGCTGAGACTTACAGCCAAACATTGATCGATGTAGGGAGTCTTGGGGAATAGTAGGAGGAAAGAGAAAGGGATCCAAAAGTAACAGGAGCTCCACAAGAAAAACAACAGAGCCAACTCAGCGGGGCCTAGAGGCATTTGCTGAGACTGAAGCATCAACCAAGGACCATGCATGAATTGGACCTAGCCCTCATATAAAGTTGTAGCAGATGTCAGCAAGTTCTTAACATTAAAACTTTTGAGCGTTGGTGGGGGGGGTGTTTTGTTTTGTTTTGATTTTGTTTATTTCTAGTTATTTTTGTGGAACAAACCAAGGAAGGAGTCTACTGCTGAGCCATACTGCAGCTCTGATGCTGCAGTTTATTTTATTTTCATTTATTTCTGTGTGTATGTTTGGGCACACATGCCATGACACTTGTGGGGGTCAGAGAGCAACTTTCAGGAACTGATTCTCTCCTTCTACCCCTGGGCCCTGGGCGTTGAACTCAGGTCATCAGGCTTGGCTGCACGTGCCTTTAGCCACTGAGCCACCTTGCCTGCTCTGTTCTAGAGCTTCAAATAGTCACTCTTCCTTCTTCGTTCTTCTTCTTCCTCATCCTCACTCTCTACTTCTTCCTTTACACCATTCTTTCCTGTTTAGATTTATTTCGATTGATGATTAATTGATTGATTTCAGTATTTGAGACTGCATGTTTAGTGGATATCCCTGGAAGGCCTGCTCTTTTCTGAAAGGAAATGGAGGAGGTGTAGATCTGGAGAAGACACAAGCCTGGAGGACTGGGAGGTGAGGAGGGTGGAGAGTTTGCTGTCTTATACTCATCTGTCATACAAGATGTAGAGTTCAAGGAGCACACAGAAAAAAAAGACCTGAACCTCATCAGATCACCAATACTGCCTTGATGTTAGACTTCTAGGCCTTCAGAACTGCAAGAAAATACATTTCTGCTCCTTATCCACAGCCCAGTATGAGGTATCTGCTATGAAAGCACAAACCTAGACAGCATGAATGAATTTTCTTTCTTAGTTTTACAAGATTAGTAGATATATAAAAAATACTAAGGGCAACATTAGAATTCAGGGGTTTTTTTTCCCAAGGGCTCAATGCCATAACTATATAGAAACTTCATTTAGTACACGTGGTTTACATGGACCTTCAGTATTGCACCATTCATAAAATAGTCTAAGTAGAATCTTAGACTATGGCTCAGTGGGTTAGAGTGCATTCTCTGAAAGCATGAAGACCTGAGTTGGCATCCTGAGCATCTGTGTAAAGAGTCAGACATGGTCATACATATTTGTAACCTCAGCATTAATGTTCAGAGGAGACAGGAGGATCCTGGGGTTCACTGGGTAGCCAGTCTAAACAAAATAGCAAGCCTTGGTTCAATGAGAACTCTTATTTAAAGGCAATGAAGCAGAAAGTGATAGAAGAGACCCCACTTGCTGTTCGTGGTGGTACTCACTCAACATACATGCATCACAAATGCACATACCATACCACACACACACATGCACACATACACATTCACACACAAAGCAGTTAAATTCTCTCAGACTGATGATTGAAAAGGTCATCGGTGATCACAGTCCCTCAGAAACATCACCATAAACGTTAGCTGTTCCAACAGATGTATACAGAATCACTAGTAAAGTCTGAAAACTGTGACATTTTCATATCAGACCCTCATGTAGGAATACAGCCATAAAAATCCTGAAATTTTTCACAATTATATCAAAAATTTCAGTATCAGTAAGATCATTCAAACATTGCATTTTCTGGAGACATCTTGCCCATTGGACTGGTTTTAAAGTCAGTGTTTTTAGGGCTATTTCATAACTATTCGTACACTCCTCAGTAAAGTATCACTTTCCCATCAATGCTAAAACAAACTACCACTAACTCAGTAGCATAAAACAATGATTTCAAGCACACATGTGAGGTGATGAGAAAGACGACCAACACTGACCACTGGCCTCCACTTGCGTGCATGTACACACACATGAATGCACACATGTGCTTGCACACAGAAAGGGGTGACTATATAACCAAGGTTCTGTCCCAGAACATGTTTGTTTCATTTCTGAATTTGTTTTGAAGTGAGATCAGCCCTCACTTGTACTCTTGTGCCTTCTTTCATCATGTGGTGTGTGTTCTTAGCTGTTACAGCTCATCAGGAAGGTCCTCACCAAGTGCCATTCCTTCCGAGCTTGAACTTTGTACACACTAAAGTACCATGAACCAAATAAACTTCTGCTGTTAATAAATTCCTCAGACTGTGGTAATAGGAGAGAGCAGAAAAAAGTGGAGTAAGCCAGAGACCAAAGTCTTTTACTGTGATTCTGTGCTTTGCCCACAACCAGTCAATAACTTCCACAGAAGAAAACTGTCAGGGTTATAAGGGCACAGAAATGACCTACTTTGCTTTCCACATTCAGACAGGAGAGAAAATCCATTCTGGCCTTCAAGTTCTCCAGAGGTTTCTAATATTTCTGAAATGAATATTTGCTCTGTGCGTGTATCTGTGTGTACGCACATGTGTCCGTATTTAGTTTGTTTTAAAAAAAAATCTCCAGAGAAGAAGAAATGATCTATTCTAGAAACCTTTTCAACGATGAAATAGCTTTGATTTCCCTCATACAGACTAATCTCTCTGTGGCTGCCAGAGGATACTATTTAAGTAGAAGGCAAGAAAAAGAGGTCAGAAACTCATCTCATTCCCCCTCAGAATAGCAATAGAGAAAGCAAAGAAAATACCAGGAGAGCTGTTCTCTGTCTCTTCTTCCTGCTACAAGGGAAATATCAGTTTAAGGTAAAAATGGATTTTAGGTTTGATTTTTTTTTTTTTTTTACCAATTTCATTCACATCCAAACACCTTTAGCAAAATCTTTAAAATTTTCACATGACATGGTCATTGAGATAGACACAAAAACAGAACTGATTTTCTGGACAGACAAGAACAGTAGTAAGTGCTCATTTATCTATATCCTTAAATTCAGGGATGAGGGACTGATTTTGGATGTGGGCAGGATCTGAGCTTTAAAGATAAGCTTCACTACCTACCTCTTGAATGATCAAAGACAAGAGACTTGACCCTTCTCAACTTCTCTATGAGCAAAATGGATAAACAGTGCCTATCTTGTGGGGTGATTTTGAACAGACTATTGCCATGCCTGGCACACACTGAGAACTCTGTAAATGTTATCTATCACTATTATAAAAAGCTATCCCAGAATTGTAGAAGATAAATATAAAAACATAATCATTTTCTAATCCCTAAAGTTAATACTAGTACTAGTACACGGAAGAAAATTAAAGAATATTAATTGTTGGGGTAATTAATTTAAATTTTTTTCAAGCCCTACTTTGGCATTGCAGACACCCTTCCATTTATTTTTCTCACTGAAATGCCTTCTGAGAAGAATTTCCATCAAATATTTCATTACTATAAAATAAGAAATGATAGAAAAAATACAGAAAGGAGGAATCTCCAAAATCAAGACCAATATTGTTTTTCTTAGTCATGCCAAACTTCACCTTTATAGCCTTCACATTAGAAATGTCCCAATCCCACCAAATTCACATTTTCTTCTCTTTTTCTCTTTCTCTCTCTCCCTCTCTATCTTCTTCCTTTCTTTCTCCATTTCCTTCTTCTTCTCAAACCCTCCCCTTCTCTCCAATAAAAACAATTTGTGTTAAATTCATGAGATTCATACAGAAATTTACACCAGACTGTCCAAATTCTACCTTCAAATTTGACTTTGTTCTATAAAACTAACTTCCTCTGGAGAAACGTGATCATAAATCTCATGCAGATGTGATAGCATCAGGCTACAATAAGGACTAGCCTGAAGGATATTCTCACTGGTGTATCAGTGGTATGAATGTTATAAGAATAACCAACCACTGTATAATTTAAGACCAGTTACATGAAATAGAACTCCTGCCTAGAACTGTTAGCAGGGTCAAGAACCTGTGACTAAATGGGGTATATGTTCTATGGGAGAACCTTCTATAAACAAAGTATTAAAAATAACCCCAAATACAGGCGCAATGGCACACATCTGTAATCCAGGCACTCGGGGAGGCAGAGGCCAGCAGATCTTTATGAATTTGAGGCAACCTGATCTGCAAAGCAAGTCTAGGACAGCCAAGTTTACACAGGGAAACCCCGTCTTGAAAAAAAAAACCCAATGATTTATTGATATACCCATAGATCATTGCATCATTCAACTATTGTCAGAGAAGCTTCTTTTTGCAGTAGACAGCAATCAAAAGATACCTACAACTGATTATTGTACAGAGAATAAGAGACTGTTAGAGGGCTAGGCCCTAGATGAAATGTCTATATCATATCCCTTCCTTTAAGGCTCAGAATGAGGAGGCAGAAAGATTCTAAGAGCTAGAAGTGGTAGATGACTTCAAGGAAATGGTGTTTTCCAACACAGGAGAGCCCCTGCTCAGATTCATTGATAGTGATTATACACAAGACCTCCAACCAGACAAAACTCCAGACCAGAGGACAAAGGGATGGTCACAAAGTCTCAGCCCCAGCTAGGGAGTTATTTATACATGATACCTTCTGGGATAGAGTCAATTTTCTTTAATCATGTGATCTCTGGTAGGCTGACCACCCTCCGAGAAATCCCCAAACCCAAGAGTATATATAAAATATACATTTAACTTGATGGGCTTAAAAAGAGAGCTGAAAAGATGGCTCATCAGTTAAAAGTACTTACTGTTCTTCCAGAGGACTCAAGTTCAGTCCCCAGCACCAACCTCAGGTGGCTCATAACCACTTGTGACTCCAGTTCCAACACCTTCTGGCCCCTAACCCTACATGACATGCATAAACTCATGCAGGCATATACACATACACATAAATAAGAATAAAAGATACATCTTTTTTTTTAAGAGCAAAATAATACAAGGTTGAGTAAGTATGAAGATGGGAGTAAATTCAAAAGAAGATGGAGGATAGGAGTACAGATGATCAAATGCATTATATGAAATTCTCCAAGAGTTAATAAAAATGTTACTTTTCAAAAACGTAACTCCCTCTGTAACAAAGGCCTGTCTCTATGAAAGCAGTCCTCAACTTAACAATGACATTTTCATACACATACCTGTCATCACTGTCATCCTCCTCTGAATTTAGTTGAAACACAGACTGTCCGAAAAATACTTATGTGCTTATAGAAACTTTACTAATTTGGAAGGTAAGGTAGGAAGACTTTTATCAACGGGTACAAATAGTATTAATGACTCACTGTGAGAGCAGATTCCCAGGGAAGAATTACCAGCCCAGCCTAACCTAGCCCAGACCTTTTTCTGCCCAATTATCACACTAAACAAGCCTGTTTTTCTCTAGTCTACCTTGTTCTTTTGCTTAAAATTTTATGCATAAGATATTCGTTTAGGTACTAGGCATTCTCCATAATGATGCAAGCTCTACCCAGAAGGCTGAAGGCCTCTCTCTCATAAGCATATTCATTTGGAATGGAATCAATCAGATTGCTTTCTTCCTTGCTTCTGGGAGTAATATGAATATAAAGGAGTTTTGATGCTGATGAAAACATGGAGATACCTTAGAAGGATTGGAGGACTGTTTTCATTTACTTACAAATTCATTCACTTACACATATTGATGCTCTGGGAGCCGGACCATAAGGGAAGAGAGCAGCAATGGCGCTTAGGGCAGAATGAAGGCAACATAGTCTGCAATGAGAATTCCTAAGAGATCAAAGATACAGTAAATTGGGGGCAGTCAGCAAAAATGGAAATGTAACATAGATGGTATCTGTTTTAAACTTTTGTCAAAAAGAAAAAAAAACAATTTTTTTTGTTCTCTGGGTAACTATTTCTAGAACATATTGAAGCACCATAACTTACTCATCTTCTGACTCTTAGAAAAATTCCTTCTGAATGAAAGAATTGCTATTTGTTTTATGTAGTTGAGGTATTGCTAAGCTTAGCTCACTTATGTCTGAAACAATCTTGTAGTTGTGCTACTCTAAAACCATATTGATATGAATCCTTACCTTGATGTTTATGCTGGTGATGACATAATTGTTTAACGATAGAAACTGTATCTTGAACCCTAAAGACGCTCACTCAGCTGAAACAATTCTTATTATGTTACTTCTCTTCACCAACTCATTCCCAGCTATCACTACTGCACTCCAAGAATACCTGCCTCTAGCTTGCTTAGAACCAAATCTGCTACTCTACTTATGATAAAGCTATGTAAATGGTGTGGAATAAACTCTGACCAGAAAGTCTGTAAAATTCTAGGAGTCCAAATTCCAACATATGAATGCTATGACATCTATTTTAGCATTCAGACCTATTCAGCTATTTTCTACATATTGTGCTGAATAATCTAGGACACATAAATGACCCCTCAACCAATTGTTAAATACATAAATGAATTGTTTAAGAAATATGCCTGCAGAATGCAAAACTTTTCTGCTTTATTTTGTTTTGTGTTTAACAGAAATGATGGCCAGCCATTATACCACGTGAATAGATTTATATAGACATGCCAGGCAGAGTCCTGGCCCTATTCGCTCATGGCTTACTGTTAATGTTGTAATATTCTCTAAGAAAACCGCTCATCTACCCTGGAAAGAAACGTGATGGTGGGCATTGGCACTTTCATCAGTTGCCCAACATTCCGTCCCTACACCATCAGCAAAATTATGATAAAGAATAATTTTGAATGAGTCACAAGACAGAACTTAAGAAATGGTGGCTCTCCAGACGACTGTTAATTCTGGGGTGAGGCTTTGGTGTCTTCTTCTCCCTTAATGATCTGCTTCTTCCCTTCACTGCATCAGTGCAGTGAGCACAGGAATGAATCATGAGCGCACACTCACAAGTATCAAATCATGCTCTAAGGACAATGCAGTGAGCACAGGAATGAATCGTGAGTGTATACTCACAAGTATCAAACCATGCTCTAAGGACAAAGCAAGTTCTAATGTGTGGAAAAGGGTTAAATATTTTTGTTTTCTGAAAAGAGTTATTTTGTATTTTGTTTTCTATTAAAATGTATTTAGTTTCAAAAAAAAGAAAATCACTTGTTCTTTTAGTAGTGGATCCTATATTCTTGGCTAAAATACCCTACAGCTCCAACAAAAAGATGCTCTAATTTTACACTTAGAAAAAAACTACCCTCACCGTAGCAAGATTTGGGGAAACTATTACTGTAAACTGATTGGTCTAAGATATATTTGAATTGTAGACACCAAGTTCTTGTCTCCTTTCTGAATTCACAGTGTGGAGTAACTCTTAGAATGAAATTTTTAAGTAGTTAATACCCTCTCTATCCTCATCAAGGTAATAGGATAAGGGTTTGATTGAACTGTCAAATGGCCAAATTCTCCTTTCTTCTTCTAAACTTCATTGTCCTTCTGAGGGTTCACCTATTTGGGGATCTGCTTTGTCTTATAACCCTCCTTTCTGCCAATGACTAAAACTCATTAATGCTTTGAGTTCCAATTTTAATAAATCATAGTTTTCATAATGGTCATTTGAAGTAAAAATTTACATGCATCTTTAAAATTTGCAAAGCCTTATTTGTAATAGCCAGAAACTGGAAACAACCTAGATGTCTCTCCACCAAAAAGTGAATAAAGAAAATGTGGTGCATTTACACAAGGAATACTACTCAGCTATTAAAAACAAAGACATCATGAAATTTGCAGGCAAATGGTTGAGACTAGAAAAGAGCATCCTGAGTGAGGTAACCCAGACCCAGAAAGACATGTATGGTGTATGCTCACTTATAGGTAATGATATTAGCCATAAAGTACAGGATAACTATGCTACAATCCACAGACCCAGAGAAGCTGAGGAACAGGGAGGACCCACGGGAGGATGCTCAAATCTCACTCAGAAGGGGAAATAAAATACACATCTATTTTAGTAAATGGAGGAAGGTGGAAAAAAGAGTGGAAGGAAGGATTGAGGAGACAAAGGCACACCACAAAAAGTCCTAGAGGGCCAACTAACCTGGGCCCATGGGGGCTCACAGAGATGGAACCACTGGTTGCACAGGCTGGACCTAGGCCCCCTACACATATGCAGCAGACGAGAAGCTTGGTCATCCTGTGGTGCCCCTAACAACTGGAGTAGGGGCTGGGGCTGTCTCTGACTCTGTTGCCTGCCTTTGGATCCCTTTCCCCCATCTGGCTGCTTTGTCTGGCCTTGGGGGAGGGGATTTATTTAGTCCTGCTGGGACTTGATGTGCCAGGTTGCAATGGTTCCCATGGGGGGCCTCCCCTTCTCCAAGGAAAGGATAGTGTAGAATGTGGGGAGGGGTGTGCGTGTGGGGCTGGGAAAAGAGGAGGGAGAGGCCTGCAATCAATGTGTAAAGTGATTAAATAAATTAACTAATAAAACCATGCAAATCACTTCCTGATGACAGTTTTGAAGTAGGATTTCATTCTATATCTCAGGCTATACTGGAACTCACTTTGTAGCCTCAAATGTAGGGCAATCCCTCAGTCTTAACCTCTCAAGTGCTGGGTTTATAGGGTAAACCATCATGGTCAATCAGATGCCTTATTTAATGTAAGAGGCTGCACGGTCAAGGGAGCAAATCATTCAAGAGAAAAAGTTCAAAAGGAGATGATATAATGGGAAATCAGAGGAATGGGGATGTATCATTTCCAGTTCCAGCAGTCTGAAAATACTTCAAGCAAGACATCATTAATCAGAGCATAGCCAAAGCATAACTACCAGTAATCTAAAAGAAATTTTAAATGTTTTAAATTATTAGAAAATCAGAGAACAAATAACACTTTATGATACATGAAAATTATTAAAAGATCAAATTTTAGTGTCTATAAAGTTTTACTGATCATAACAATAGTCATTCATGTATGTATTATCTACTGCTGGTTTTGCACAATGGTGACAGAGTCGAGAAATGGTGGTAGAATACATCTCAGTTTTGATCTCTGGCCTCCAGATATACCTTCAAAGACATGTACATCCACACGCATGTACATCCATATATGTACATATGCATATACACAGATATACGCACAGAGAAAAATATTATCTTTTAATTTGGGGAATAGGAGCCCAAATAAATAGCAGCAACAGCAATAACAACATATATATACACACATATATATATATATTAGAGTATGACTACATACATACATTTGTGTGTACGTATTCACATATAAAACATATATAGGTGTATATATATTTATTCCATACACCTTTTGACAATATCATTTTTGACATAAATTTGTAATTCAAGTAGATTGATAGGTATGAATTGTATATGTATGTGTATTTATATGTATTGGAATTTATAAATCACAAAAGAAGCCATATACATGTACATGTATATGTATTTATACATATACATGTGTATATATACAAATGCACACACATGAATGTACTGATGTGGAAAGAAAACAGAATTGAAATTGAGAAAAAAAGTCTCATCAGAGATGCTCCCACCCTTAATTTCCCTTTTCTCTCCAAGCCCTCTCACCTCCCCTCTCCATTGCCCAGATCTGCATCTGATCTGCCTCCCTCATTTTCCTTCCCACACCCTCTCCTATTCAGTACCCTTTCTACATCCACTTC
Organism: Psammomys obesus; assembly: GCF_907164565.1. Taxonomy (NCBI): domain Eukaryota; kingdom Metazoa; phylum Chordata; class Mammalia; order Rodentia; family Muridae; genus Psammomys; species Psammomys obesus. The sequence goes on along the minus strand of NW_026596117.1, from coordinate 992,775 downwards.
CACTGTCTATTCTATTTCCCCGTCTGAGTGAGATTTAAGGAGGACATCCACTGGGCTCTCCTTGTTACATAGCTTCTTTGGGTAGGTGAATTGTACAACGGTTATCCTGCAATAAATGGCTAATAACTGCTTATAAGTGAGTATATGCCATGTTTGTCTTTCTGGGTCTGGGTTACCTCACTCAGGATGAGCCTTTCTATTTACATCCATTTGCCTGAAAATTTCAAGATTTCATTGTTTTTAAGAGCTGGGTCATATTCCGTTATGTAAATGTACCATATTTTCTTTATCTTTGGTTGAGGGGCATCTAGGTTTCTTCCAGATTCTGACTCTTATGAATTAAGCTGCTATGAACATAGTTGAGCGAATGCTCTTTTTGTATGGTAGAGCATCTTTCAGATATAAGCCCTGAGTGGTGTAGCTAGGTCTTGAGGTAGTACTAATACCAGTTTTCTGAGAAAGCACCAAATGAATTTCCAAAGTGGTTAGGCAAGTTTGCACTCTAGCAGCAATGGAGAAGTGTTTCCCTATCTCCACATCCTCACCAGCATGTGTTGTCACTTGAGTTTTTGATTTGAGACATTCTGACGGGCGTAAGATGGAATGCCAGAGTTGTTTGGATTTGCATTTCCCTTTTAGCTAAGGACAGTGAGCATTCTTTGAGCCTCCTCGCAGCGCAGCGAGTGAAGTGGATATTGACTAGCCACCTTCTAGCCAGAATTTATGGTGGAACACCAAATGACCTACAAAACCTACAATCCAAAATTTACCCTGCCTACAAGATAAGCAGAGATGAAGATTAGAGACTGAGGGAATTTCCAACTAATGCCTGGCCCAGCCTGGGACCCACCCCATGAAAGAGAGCCATCCCTGACACCATTAACAATACTCTGCCATGTTTACAGACAGGAACCTAGCATAACCATCCTCTGAGATGCCCCACCCAGCAGCTGATCAAATCAGATACTAAGACTCACATGGATCTTGGGGAGTTATGGAGAAGAGTGGAGAGAGGGATATGATGGAAGAACCCATTGGGGATAGTGACTCCATATGAGGACCAACAGAGTCAACTAAACTAGACCCATGAGGGCTTGCAAGGACAGAAACACCAACCAAGATGCATGCATGGCCTGAACCTGGGCCAATCCATGTGTAGCCAATTGGCAGTTTAAGTTTCCTGTGGGTCTCCTAGTGAGTTGAGCAGGTGCTGTTTATTGTATAGACTCTGTTGCCTGCTTTCGATCACTTCCCCCTGGTGGGGCTGCTTTGTTAGGCCTCAATGGAGGAAGATGAGCTCAGTCCTGATTCGACTTAATGTTCCCAGGGTGGGTTGGTGGAGGGGGGCTCCCCTTTTCTGAGAAGAAGGGAAGGAAGGAGAGACTACAATCCAGATGTAAAGTGAATATAAAAAATAAAATATAAATTTAAAAAGGTCTCATCAGTATCAATTTCAGAGATAGAGATGATGTTCAAGAAACAAGAGATCAATTCCTTCCCAAAAGAAAAGAACTACTTAGTTCACCAGTACGCTCCTATTGCCTACTAAGTCAACATTATTTTAGACTCTGGAAACTCAAGAATTCAGTAATACAGACAGAGCCTCATTCTGTCCTCTGATCTGCAGAAATCTCAGTGGAGCTGAGGTTCCTGTCACTGGGGTGAGCTACATCTGAAAATGTTTTCTGATCATGATGGCGAGGATGCTACAAAGCCTCCTACAGCCCCTAACAACAGGGAACAGTCTGGTCCTCAGTGTCAGTGGCAAAGGCTGGTAAACCCTGAGCAACAGGGTGTAGAAGAAGCCTTGCTGTCATACTATCTTAATTTAATATTATATGATAATGTTTTGCTCTCTTTCTATAGTAATTCAAAATATCTATTTTAAAGAATATAATGAGTGCAGAGAAGTAAAATAGTATATACTTGAAACAATGCGAGAGACTCATGGCAAATGCTTTGAATCCCAATGAAAGACCTTATTGCTGACTTGCTGCAGTATCAGCAGATGATAGATAAAGGAAGGGGATTGTGTTTAAAATGGACATGCCAAAGGCATGGTTCATAATTTTACCAGGAAAATTGTGTTTCTGGGATTGATCCCACAGGCACCGATCCTGATCTTCTATCATAATTTGGATTCTCATGGTTCAGTTTATTGTGAAGATCTGGATTAACACTGGAGCAAACAAGTTTTACTGTCATTCTTCTGATCATTCAGCAGGGGCTGTTTCTCATCTAGTCTCAAGGAAAAAAAAAAAAAAGACTGATCTTTGCTTTCTAAAGCAAGCCATGAGCATTATATATGTCTAAAGCAAATCCATGTGTCAAAGAGAGAGGAACACAGCTTCCCAAGGTCTAAGGTAGATGAAACATTCTCCATTGTCTTTCATTATCCAGCTCCTGAAAGAAATATAACTTGAAGTATCTTAAGCAAGCAGAGGTGTGAAAGGCAACACTAGAGCCCCTGATTATATTCTCTGGATAGATGTAAGACCTCAAACACTCTCCTGTAGGGCTGAGATTTTTCCAGCCATGCTTGATCTCTCCAATCTCCTCTTTGGTACTTCTTTACACCTTGATCCATATTTCCATGTGGTGAGGAGGAGGACAGCAAGGAAGCCAGCCTTTTTCCAAGATGAACTGGTCTCATTTCATTATAACATGATAAAGATTCTGAATCTCAAGAAATATTTATCTGTACTCCTGTAGACAAATATTGAAATATTTCATAATCACAAATATTCTCTTGGAAAATATTGGACAAGTATTGTAATATTTTATAGTCACAAATATTTTCTTGCAAAACCACAAAGTTGGCTTTGTGTGGTGTGCTAATTCCTGACATTTTCTCCCATGATTAGAGAGCTACCTGAGTTCTGGAAGACACCTTACTCAATCTGCAAGCTTTAGAGACATACTTGGTTATACTCAATTATAAAAATACATATAACTGTAATATTTTTTTTTAAAAACCTGAGTGTGTGTCTCCATATGCAGATGCCTGTCTTTCATTTCCTTTCTTCTTAACATACAGTCCTTATCTTGCCTTGAAATTCTTCTGAGACTATAAACTTCCTTCCATAGCAATGACCCCAAGAGGCTTTAATTTTGCATTTGCCAAGCTGACAGCTCCAAAATAAAGCAATCTTTCCTAACTTCCACTTATCAACCCCACAAAGGAATCTAATTACCAAGATTTACTCCTGAACCAATCACTCTGTCTTTGGGGTGTAAATAGTCTGAATTGTGTCCCCAGTACTGTGACAGAAAGGCAGAATTCTGTGACAGACCTTAAACAATTACATGGGTCACGCTGAAGAGACAAAAATCAAGATATGCTCACTATAATCTTCAGATTAGGCATGAATAGGCATGAAATAGATATTTTGTCTTCCAAATAGACAATAAAATAATGAGTATTTTCGTTTGCATTATTTCCCACCATGGAAAACTTAAACACTGTGAAATTCTCATCTTTCAGCATATCAAAGCTAAGAGCAGTCATAGAAAATACACTTCTCCAACCCTTCACATTACACAAATAGAAAAAAAAAAAAACAGAGGGACCTGGCACAAAAAGCATACCTGATCTAATATCCCGGTATCTCTGGAGTTTTAGTGTTTGCTAGGTGAGGATAACAATTAATTTAATGATCATTTACATTATGACAGCATATAACATGTATCATATGCTAAACAATTTAATTATTCTTTAAGTATCAATTCCTTGGTAGCTTTAAGATGCTAACTACCATGGATATGAATTATTAATATAGTATCAGATAAAATTATGCTGAATTTTTAAACTCATAAAAATTTGATATAGAGAATACATCTTAATTTTCCCAAACAAGCCAAATACAGCACGAGCTGTATTCTTTGAAGTTTTCAAAGATTGTTAAGCTTGAAAATTCCGTTATAAAGAATTGATAATCTGTATTGAAAAGGCTAGGAGAGCTATTGTTTAAAACATTTCTATACGGTTTATAAGCCATGGTGACACCCCTCTCTCTCTCCTTGGGCCTTCAGACTCCTGCTGAATTATATCACTATCTTTCACTAGCCTCCACAACTTACAGATGACATCATTACATGGTTCAGCCTCCATCATTGTGTGCACCAGTTTCCATAATATATGTCTTCTCATCTCTATGTCTTTTATCTGATGCATAAGTGTATGTTAGTTCTGTCTCTGTGAAGAACTCTTGTCCTGTTACAATGTAATATATTGACTAATATGCCAATTAATATATATTTTGAAGATAAGGTGTGTACACATGTTTCCTTTCATGTTCTGTGATAATGATAATATACTTTCTTCTCCTCACTAACCCCCACAAGTGTTATCACAAATAAAAACCTAACGCTTAGAGAAAAGTATACAAATCTGGTAGCATCTATGCTTAGTACTCTATGGGATAGGCATCTTTACTCAAAACAGCTACCAATGTACATATTTTCAGGAATGGTTGCATTTGCTTATAATTCACGTACTCTGGAGGTTGAGGCAGAAAGACCACAAGACTGGGACTGCTGTGGGCTACAGAGAGAGCTGGAGACCCATGGGTGAGCCATAGTGAGATCCTGTCTAACTAGAACTCATTTTCAAGGTTTCTCCTTTGTGAAGGATACAGTCACACCCCATAGGAAAGCCACCTAGTAGCATACCTTCCAAGGTTTAAAATGATTCATTGGAACGAGAGATGAGCATGCTAAGGAAGCCAGGCCAGTCTCACACAGACAAACACTTCGTGCATTATAAATGTATGTCCTCTTAGATGTAGAATCCAAGGTGGGAAAGGATAAAGGGAAAAAGGACAACTATTAGAAATTGGGAGGGGGAGGTATGGGAGGGAAAGTCAACAAGAAAAGGAATAAAGGTAATTGTGATCAATTACATTGTAGATATACATATAAACACCATAATGAAACACCCTATTTTATATAATTAATATATACTAACAAAAATTAATTTAAAACATTATCAACCTGAGGAGTACCTGCTTGACCTATACAGAAAACAAATTTCAACCAAAATATCTTCTTACAAACTCTCTGAGAGCATAACAAAGGAAAGATTTAACAGTTTGATGAGTTCTTCACCAATTGCTAGCTTTGGGACTGTACTTAGAAAACTCAGATCTCGAGCTTCCCAGCACCTGCCTGGTTCCCCGTCACAAATACAACATGTCAAGAACACAGCCAGAACAGCCATGTTTTCCTGTGTTTTCACTTTTCTTCGGTCCCCTATTACTAAAACACTGTTAAAAAAAAAAAAAAAAAAAAAAAGCTTCCAAGAGCAGTCTCTCCACTGTGGCTCACAGCAAGATCAAAACTAGACAAGAGTAACAAGTGTGGCTCCTGTGGCACCAGGCATGTGATCTGTATCAGGAATCACATGATTTCTTGTTATGTATAGGAAAGGGGTGGCTGGCAGAGGAGGCCAAGGCCTGGGATCATGACTTGGATGTTGTCAGGCACAGTATTACAGAACAGGGCCTGAAGGCTCTGGAGACTACCACATCCCTTTCTATCAGGACAGACTGTTCTCCAGAGGAAAGCAAGTGCAATTTCACAGCTGCTTGGGTACCCCCTCAAGTCTCTTCACAATACCCAAGATGACTTTTGTGATAAAAATATCACCATCATTCCCAACATCCCATTTGTCTCCCTTGTTTGGCCTAAATTTCCTTGTTACCACTCAGTAGTAGTAAATTTCCTTGTTACCAACCTAGCTGTCTGTCTCTACCCAGCTAGGTTGCTATTGCTCTACCATAACCAAAGGCAGCCTTATGTGTCCTCATGACAGGTCATCGCTGAAGCCAAGGGAAAGTTCAGGCAGGGACCTGGAGGCAGGAACTGAAGCAGAGACTACAGAAGAAAACTGCTTGCTCCTCATGGTTTTTCACACAACCCAGGCCTACCTGCCTGCAGATGGCACCACCCATCATTAATCAAAGACATGATCCATATACTTGTCTACAGACAGATGTGAGGGAGGCATTTTCTCAGTTGGGATTCTTTCTTGCTGAATTACTGTAGCTTGAGTCAAGTTGACAGAAAACTAACCAGCTTCAATCACTGCTCTACATGCTTGTCTATAATAAGTACTATATGTAAGTGTGAGTATGTGTGGAAAACTTGGACTATGATAAGTATGATAAAAATTTACTTAAGTAGAAATTGACAGAAAGTACATTCTCAATAACATCAAGATTGTACCCTTGTTCTTGGACATTATCATAGTACCATCAAATATGAGACTAACCAATATTCTTTTTTTTTTTTTTTTTTTTTTTTTTTTTTTTTTTTTTTTTTTTTTTTATTATTTTAAATATTTATTGAGGAAACTTAACACGTAATAAGTAAAACTTCCACAATTTCTACAAAAAAACATTTCACCATCTATTGAAGTTAATTATTGTGTGTTTTACTAGGAACTCAGTATTTAAGTTGCTTAAGGCAGAGGCAGAGCTTAAGGAGCTTAATAATTCATGAGCTGCAAAGACTTAACTCATTCAGTTTACTCTGACTGATAGGATGCTACACCTTATTTACAATGAAATGTTTCTTTCTCTATACTGTACTATAAATTCTTGTTTCTGTCTCTGTAAATTCCCAGCATAGAGCAGCTCTTAGTATCCTCAGTTCGTTAGCAACAATGGATGGTTACATTTAGGGAGGGAGTCCTGAGCTTTCTCTCTCACACTGTTTTTGTTGTTGTTGTTGTTTGTTTGTTTTAAATAAAATAAATACAAATGAACAAGGATTAAGAATGGAATCTTTTTTCCATGAGGATTTTTTAATCAATAATCCAATATTCTTGCCAGTAATAACACTCCTTTCTATTTATCCAAAGAGGCTTAGTCATTTTGTCCATCCGAAAATCTTCACATGGGTACGTATCTTTTGTCACAGTTACCCAAATGTGAAGGAAATTGAAGTGTTCTGTTGGTGAATAAATGGTAACATATCTATACAAAGAAATAGTATCCAGTGCTTAAATGAAATGTAACTACATCATAAAAGGGCATGGAGGATTCTTAACTATAGATTACGACATGAGAGGAGCCCATTTAAAATAACAATATACTATAAGATTCCAACAACATGGTATTTTGGAAAAGGCAAAACCCTGAGGGCAGTGGAAAAGATGGGGATTTGGGTGAACTGACAAAGCAGAGATGAATTTTAGCACAGTGAAACTAGACTAAATTGAGGCAAAACTCAAACAATGTACTGACCACTAATGTGAATTTGATATAAATGTGGTTTGGGGATATCGGCTTGTCAAATTAGATGAATGCTCTGTAAAATTCATGCACTACTCAAGAATACAACAAGGACATTTGCTCAACCATGTTCATAACAGCTTTTTTCATACTAGTCAGAAGCTGGAAACAATCCAGATGTCCCTCAGTTGAGGAATGGATACAGAAATTGAGGTACATTTACACAATGGAATACTACTCAGCAATTAAAAACAAGGAAATTGTTAAATTTGTAGGCATATGGTGAGATCTAGGAAAGATCATCCTGAGTGAGGTATCCCAGAAGCAGAAACACACACTTATAAGTGGATATTAGACATATAATATAGGATAATCAAACTAAAATCTGTATACCTAAAGAAGCTAATCAAGAAGGAGGAATCTGGGTAAGATGCTTAATCTTCATTCAGAAAAGCAAACAGGACAGACATCAGAAGAGGAAGAAAACAGGGAACAGGTCAGGAGCCTACCACAGAGGGCTGTTGAAAGACTTTATCCAGCAAGGTATTGAAGGAGATGCTGAGACTCATAGCCAAATTTTGGGCAGAATGCAGGGAATCTTATGAAAGAAGGGGGAGATAGAAAGACCTGGAGGAAACAGGAGGTCCACAAGGAGAGCAACAAAACCAAGAAATCTGGGCCCAGGAGTCTTTTCTGAGATTGATACTACAAACAAGAACCATGCAAGAAGATAACCTAGAACCCCTGCACAGCAGTAGCCCATGACAGCTCAGTATCCAAGAGGGTTCCCCAGGAATAGGAAAGGGGAATATCTCTGACATGAACTCATGGGCTGATTCTTTGATCACCTCCACCTGAGTGGGGAGCATCCTTACCAGGCCACAGAGGAAGACAATGAATCTAGTCCTGATGAGACCTGATAGACTAGGGTCAGATGGAATGGGAAGAGGACCTCCCCTACCACTGGACTTGGGGAAGGGCATAGGAGAAGAAGAGGGAGGGAGGGTAGGATAGGGAGGGAATGGGGGAGGTAGCTACAGCTGGGATACAAAGTGAATAAACTGTAATTAATATAAAAAATAAAAATTAAAAAAACTCATGCACTACATTTTGTGGAAGGTGTCCATAATAAGGCTATGTATGTTTGGAGACAGGATGTGAAGAATCTCTGCATTTTCCTCTCAAATCTTGTAAACCTAAACCTACTCTTAAAATTGTTCTACCCTTAAAACCCCAAGGCAAACACTCTTCAACGATCACTAGAGAACTGTAGCTTTGCTTAGTCAGCTCAACACTACATTTTATTCATTTCCTGGGGCAGACATTGAAGGAGATTGTCTAGAAGGGCATATTTATTCATTATGCTGCCACTCCCAATATAAATTATACCTCAAAATCCGATTTTCTTTAACACATATCCAGCTTCTCTAAACACATCTACTGCCTTTCAAGAGGGGGGTGATTTTAATCAGTATTGAGGACACCTGATTGTCCATCCTGAAGCTATCTATCAGTGGGTAGCTTCCTTATTGTCTTCTACAGGGTCAAGATGGTGTCTGACATCATCAGACACCATTCATGCCAGTCTCAGCTATTGTACTTAAAGGGAGCTCAATATACTGGTGAAGGAAACGCCCTCAAAATGTCCATGTGCCCCATCCCCGGAGTATTTCAAATATCTTTGTAAACCTTGATTTTCTACCTCTGAAATGTAGATATTATTCTATAGAAGAGCTCAGAAATGCTATGATTATTATTGTAAGGAATTAGGATTGAATATCTAAAAATGACATTAGAAAGTAGTCTCATCTGTTTCTCCAAACAAGGACCATGTATGGATTCAACCTAGAGCCCCTGCTCAGATGTAGCCCTTGGTAGCTCAGTATCCAAGTGGGTACCCTAATAAAGGGAACAGAGACTGTTTCTGACATGGACTCGATGGTGGGCTCTTTGACACCACTACCACCCCGCCTGGGGAGGAGCAGCCTTGCTAGGCCACAGAGGAGGACTTTGCAGCCAGTCCTGAAGACATCTGATAAACTAGTATCAGATGTAAGGGGAGGAGGTTCTCCCTTATCAGTGGACTTGGAAAGGGGCAGGGAGGAGATGAGGGTGGGAGGGTGGGGTTTGGAGGGAAAGAGGGAGTGGGATACAGCAGGGATACAAAGTTAACAAACTCTAACTAATATTAAAAAAATAAAAATTAAAAAAAAAGAAAGTAGTCTCATCTAAACAAGGAAGGGCTAAACAATATACTCTAGATATTATAATAGGGTGTCTTTGAACATAATCGATCATTTCTGTTTTAAATCCCTACTGCCTCTCCAAGTCAGGTGTCATCTCAGAGCTAATTGCACACCTTGATAAAGTTTGGGTGTTATAATCTTCAAAAAATATTATTTCAATGGGATCATTTTCTATGTTAACTTTGAAAATGTCAACAGCAGGGGCCAAGTGGGAGAACTTAGGAGGTCTATGCATTTGCCATTTCAAAGCTTAGCTGTCGGGATAGGGCTGGGGCAGCCTGCTGTGCTCCATGTTCTGTATAAACATTTCCAGAAATATTTAGCAGATAATAGGGATCCCACTGGGACCGTGCGTTCAAAGGCACCGTACTGCACCACCTACCATAAAAAGAGGTGGATGCCAAAGCTGAGAGTGCTGTGGTTTTCAGGGTGGCTTCTTGCCAGTTCTATAGGCCTTCCAAATACACAAAGCAAGGAAAACCTCAAATGCCCATCTTAAAGGAAAAGCACCGAATGCTTACTGGAAGAAAATAACATAATGATCCATGTCTGAGTAATATTCAGTGGCCTTGCATCCTTCAGCAGGCCTGTGAAATAGCCTGACAACCTGAGAATTGAGGGCCAGAATCCAGCGCTTGCAGACTAACACCCATCAATTTCAGACGCTCTGACATCAGTCTCGATCTTGTGTGGGAAAATTAGACATAGTTAAAGTGACAGTAATCTATTTGTTCCTGCAGTTTACATCCAAAGACGCTTCTGAATTTGACCTGAAACTGAAATGTAACCAAACGGAATTAAAATGCAATCTTTCTGATTAGCTGTATGGAAGGAAACATACTTTTTAAAGATTTTTTTGCGCCTTAAATTCTCCAACAGTGAGAAGGGCATAGTCACAAAAATATTGTGCTTTAAAAATAAGAAGAAAAATAGTAAGAGCTGGAGAGGACAAGAACTCCACAAGGAGAGCAACAGAATAAGAAAATTTGAACACAGGGAACTTCCCAGAGCCTCATACTCCAACCAAGGACTATTCGTGGAGATAGCCTAGAACCCCTGCACAGATGTAGCCCATGGCAGGTCAGTGTCCAAGTGGGTTACTTAGTAATGGGAAGAGAGACTACCTCTGACATAATCTGATTGTCCTGCTCTTTGATCACCTCCCCCTGAGAGGGGAGCAGCCTTACCAGGCCACAGAAGAGGACAATGCAGCCACTTTTGATGAGAACTGATAGACTAAGATCAGAAAGGAGAGGAGAACCTCCCCTATCAGTGGACTTGGGGAGTGGCATGCATGCAGAAAGGGGAGGGAGGGCAGGATCGGGAGGGGAGGAGGGAGGGCCTTATGAGGGGGGGATACAAAATGAATAAAGTGTAATTAATAAAAAATAAAAAAGTTTTTAAAAAGTCACAGCATTAGGAGAGCCACTGTGATAGAGGATGTTGGTTATTATAAATAAATAAATAAATAAATAAATAAATAAATAAATAAATAAATA
>NW_026596117.1:977811-981785 GCF_907164565.1 Psammomys obesus | reverse complement strand
ATAAATAAATAAATAAATAAATAAATAAATAAATAAATAAATAAATAAGAAGAAAAACAAACCACACATTCCACACATTGACCCCATATATATGCTCCACAAACAAATTTTAGCTCCCTACAATGGCCTAGTTGAGCAGTATCCAAGTACTGGGGGAATTTTGTCATGTATACAAAAAGAAATCATGTTGTGCACATACATATATATATGTATACATATGCTTTTTTTAGGCAAATGTTACTACATAAGCCTGTCTCAAAAATCTAGAGGTGATGCAATCTACCACTCCCGTCCAACTCCCTAAGTAGCTGTGACTGTAGTAGGCTGTTTGTTAACTTTTCTTATTATTAGTGTATATTTAAACTTTTAAATGTCTGAGAAAAATATTACTGTCTTGAAAAATCTTTCTGAGTTGCCTTTGATGGTCTTCTTGTAGAGCTCCTGTCCCCTCTGGGTCCTTCTGTCCTTCCCCCAACTCTTCCACAAGACTCCCTACACTCCATCCAATGTTGGGTTGTGGGTCTCTGCATGTTTCCATCACCTGCTGGGTAGAGCCATTCAGAGGACACCTATGTAAGGCTCCCATCTGCAAGCATAGCAGATGTCCTTAATAGTGTAGGGGGTTGGCTCTCTCCCATGAGGTGAGTCTCAGGTTGGGTCAGTCATTGGTTGGATAATCCCTCAATCTCTGCTTTATTTGTGTCCCTGCACATCTTGTAGGCAGTGTAAATTTTGGGTCAGAGTTTTTGTGAGTGGGTTGGTGTTCCCCGCCCTCCACTAGGAGTCATATCTAGTTAGAGGTGGCCTCTTCAGTCTCCATGACCTGTTACTAGGAGTCTTAGCTAGAGTCACCTTCATATCCTCCCAGGAGCATACCCGTTCTCTTAGCATGTCACAGAGCAGTGCCTGCCCAAAGTTTCTCTTCTTTCTGCAAGCCCTCTGTCTTCAGCCCCCTCTCTCTGCTGATTTGATAACCACCTTCTTTTCTCTACATGTTCCCTCATTTACCCTGTTTCCTCTCTTCAACTACTTCTGCTGTCTATTCTCTTTCCGTTTCTTAGTGGGAATTAAGCATCCTCCCTTGGATCCTCCTTGTTACTTATTGTCTTTGGGTCTGTGAGTTGTAGTATGGTTATCATGTACTACAGAGCCAACTTGGTTGCCTGCTTTTCGATCACTTTCCCCAGGCAGTGCTATCTTACCAGGCCATAGAGGGAGAGGGTGTCCTAAGTCTTGATGTGACTTGATATTCTGAGGTAGGAGGGTATGGGGGGAGTCCCCTTCTATGGGGACTAGAATAGAGGGGATACGACGGGAAACAGGGAGAGAGAGTGGGACCAGGAGGAGAGGTTGGAGGGGGCCATGATCAGGATGTAAAAGGAATATGTTAAAAACTTGCAAGCTAATAAACCAGAAAGACATAAACATGATAGCATGATTAACATGTTATGATATTGGTAAGCATGACAGACATGAAGAAGTGATGGAACAGTGTGCCAACTGTGTTTGAAAAGTAAAGAAAAATGTGCCAAAATCTAGAACCACAGGAAGCCTCTGGGGGAATGGAGCAAGTGAACCACTGGCCAAAAGACCAGTGAAACACTCAGATTATAGGAGCAACAGAAAACTTGGCGACTATGAAACCTCTTCAAACGTGTTTTCTTTTTTTTCCCCACAGTTTCGCTTTTTCGAAGGTGACATTCTTTATGTAGCTGCCCTCTTCCATAAAACCTTGAACACCACTCTTTACCATCTTTGAAATAAAACCTTTCAAAACGCCAGTGTTGAATCCGAGAAATCACCTTGGTGTGCGGTAAAACGTCTCCTTCGCTTACCTTTCACTGTCCTCTAGTGGCTATATATTGCTATGGCATAGAAAGCCAACATGGAGAATTATCTCTAAATTCTGATACGTGGTTTCCTTTCTGTCTGAATACTTACAGTTTTTCTAGCTTATTTATACATAAATTTCTGCAAAACTTGCACGTAAAACAATCTTATGAAGTACAAAATAGAACTCCACATAGAAAAATGAAAATAAGAAAACTTTTCTCATAATTTGGATATTTTTTAAAATCTGATTTAGAGTTATCTTAGATAAGAAAGACAGTCACCCACAGTGGCAATTATTAGAGCCTGGCATCTCCTGAGATTCCAGATAGAAACTGTACTGGAAAAAAAACTTTCCTTTTATACATCTTCCTTCCCAAACAACTAATTTCCCTGCACATTCTTATCTTGCCCCGAAGAAAATTACATTCCGCCCAAGTTTCAGCTCAAGAGTTTATTACTAAACAAACAAACAAACAAAAAATGCTGCCTATGATTTGTGAGGCAATTGAAGGGAAAACGCCCTCATCTATACCCACCAGACACCAACTCCATTGTTCCTTTGTATAGTTGCTGCCAAACTGTTTTCCATAAAGAAAAAATAAAAATAAACGTGATCTATGAAGGAAGGCATTAATAGATTTGATTACATTTGTATAGCAAACAGCTGGGCCAGCATGTCAGCCAGGCTATTCTAAATGTTAATCCACTGGCTGTTCACTGTGCAGCAGGCTGCTGCTGAGAGAGAGCACTGATGAAAACCTCGACATCGCACATTTGAATAACCTTCGAAACCTAAAAATAGGACTCGTGAAATAATAATAATCATATAATAATAATAACCAACACAACTTGTGTAAATAAACTGGAAGTAAAAAATGTAGGAAAGTATGTAGAAACTGGACTTGGGGCCAGAGGGTAAAACACAAATCTAGGAGCGTGAGACTGGTGCTACCTTTTGTAGGACCAATGGGATCCAGGTGACAAGCCTTAGCTGTTATTTGAAAGCTCATGTCAAGTTTCATAAATGGCTAGCTGGACCTCTCTATCCTCTCCCTCTGCTTATTTCCTCTTCGCACTCTATTCTAAGCCTATAACTTGGCTAATTCATGATTGGTCCCCAAACTGAATATGATTTTCCCACAAAAGATGCAATTACAATTTAATATTTCCTTTGAACATACCAAAGAAGCACTATGCTGTGGTTACAACAGAAATTCAATCAAAACTGAGAAGAGCTTTACCACAAGAATATCTTTATTCAAGAAAAAAAAGCTGAGAGCAGATTTTTTGCTGAGGATAGGCTTACTTTTGCTTCAACTCCCATAAGTGAAAGAGACTAGCAAGACAAATAAACAAATAAAATGAGACAAATAACAATATGTTAGAAAGAACTGATAGATATAAAAGTATAGTGAGTTTAGCCCGCTTTTAATAATTAAAACCTACTATGGTTGCAGCAATTTTGGGCTCCAAAAGGAATAACTGCATTTTAACTCAGAGTATTACCAAATCAAAACAGAAAACGCCATCTTTATAAGATCCTAAGTCTTGAAGACAACACTTGAAAGATTATTGAGTAATCATTCCTTATTGTGATGAAAAGAATGCAACTTGATAATGGGCTTAGAAAGTAGGAGCCTTCTCTGATATTGTTTAATTATGTGAAATTTAAAAGGCTGCAAAGATGCCAAGAGACTTGAAAATCCTTCAGTTCTCTTTGGGCTTCGCAGTCAAAGAATATAGCATATTCTTCTTCACCTAAATAGTCCTTCATATTAAATTTTTATAATAAGTATACTTGGTACAAAAAACTCAAGCTTTACTCAGCTCTACTGTTAAAGCATCCAGCATCCAAACTAAGAGTACACTTAAGTGTCTGTTAAAGCCCTAATAGCTGTGTTCCTTCAAAATTCATGTTCTGAAATCACCCAAAGTGATGGTATTAAGAGGTGGAGGTATAGGGCTGGGGAGATGGCTCAGAGGTTAAGAGCACTGGTTGCTTTTCCAGGTCCTGAGTTAAATTTCCAGCACCCACATGGTGGCTCACAATATCTGTAGTGAATTCTGGTGCCCTTTTCTGACGTGCAGGTGTGCAGAAAGAAAGAAAGAAAGAAAGAAAGAAAGAAAGAAAGAAAGAAAGA
>NW_026596117.1:952386-977801 GCF_907164565.1 Psammomys obesus | reverse complement strand
AGAAAGAAAGAAAGAAAGAAAGAAAGAAAGAAAGAAAGAAAGAAAGAAAGAAAGAAAGATCCTTTTAAAAAAGAGGTGGAGGTACAAGTAGTGATTCCTAGGGAAAAGCCTACATGAGAGGAATTAGTGTCATTATGGAACAGACCCCCCAAAAGAAACCTTCACTCCTTTACTCCTTACATATGAGCATACTGCAAAAAAGTACTGAGCAAGACAGAAAATGGGTTCTTTTTTTTTTACTTTATTTTTCTTTTTAATTACACTTCATTTACTTTGTATTGAAAGGGTTAGACTAACTTTGTAACCTGTATGTCTTTTAAAGCCTATAGTTTTGAGTTTTAGGTCCAGGTTAAGCTAAAGCCTCTTAGTACCTTTCCAGAGAATGGAGGAATGTGACCCTATCTGTGAGGACAGATATAAAAAAGGCAAGCAAGCAATGACCTTCACTCAGCAAATAAAAGGACCAGACCCTTGTCTTTGAGATAACATTTCTTAGCAAGGAACCCAGACTTCTGAGTAGCTTTTGACCTGCAGCCAAAAGTCCACAGCCCCTAATCTTCAAGGAAGAGCTAACCCCACCCCCACCTTAAGTTGCAGCTGCATCCACACTTGGCAGGACTGGCCATGCTTGAGCACCTAAGACTAACCAATTATCTTACTTTATAGCTTCCTCATCTAATCCTAAATTGCCAAAGACTGCAACATCAAATCTCCCGCAATTTTTCTTTTAAAAACCTAAAGGCCTTTGTCTCCAGGTGCCACTCTTTGCTGACCGGCAGGGGTGACCCCATTGCGCAATGGTTAATAAACCTCTTGCTTTTGCAACAAGTCTTGGTCTGGGGGAGTTTCTGGGAAGGACGCGATCTTAACTCCTGAGCTGTGAGACCACAGGTCTTACAGTACCCCACCTCTAGTTCCCTCCCTCCTCCCTTCCCAATCCCTCCCTTCCTCCCCTTTCTCCACGCATGCCCCTCCCCAAGTCCACTGGTAGGGGAGGGTTTCTTTTTCTTCCTTCTGATCCTAGTCTGTTAGATCTCATCAGGAGTGGCTACATTGTCTTCCTCTGTGGCCTGGTAATGCTGCTCCCCCCTCAGGGGGAAGTGATCAAAGAGCAGGCCAATCAGTTCATGTCAGAAGTAGTCCCTGTTCCCATTACTATGGAACCCACTTGGACACTGAACTGCCATGGGCTACATCTTTGCAGGGGTTCTAGGTTATCTGCATATATGGTACTTGGTTAGAATATGAGTTTCCCTTGAGATCCTGTTAGAAATAGTCCTTGTTCCCCTTACTTTGAAAAACTACTTGGTTACTGAGCTACCACGGGCCACATCCGAGCAGAAGTTCTATATTATATCCATAGATGGTCCTTAGTTGAGTGTCAGTCTCAGAAAAGACCCTGTGCCCGGATATATTTGGTACTTGTAGAGCTCCTATCCAGGATCTCAAGGGCAGGCACTTTGACCTCTCCCCACCCCAGGGGTGGAGCAGTCCTGTTAGGCCACAGAGGAGGACTTTGCAGCCAGCCTTGAAGATACCTGATAAAACAGGGTCAAATGAAAGGGGAGGAGGTCCTCCCCTATCAGTGGACTTGGAAAGGGGCAGGGAGGAGACCAGGGAGGGAATTGGGGAGGGGGAGGGAATGAGGGAGCGGGATACACCTGGGACACAGAGTTAACAAATTGTAACTAAAAAGAAAAATTAAAATTAAAAAATAAAAATAAAAATAAAATAAAAGCCACCCCCAATAGTAGGAAAAAAAAAATATGAGTTTCTGGAAAGACCCTTGTGTTCAAATTTTTTGGTTCTGTTGCTCTCCTTGTGACCTCCTGTCGTCTCCAGATCTTACTATTTCTCACTTCTTTCATAAGATTCCCTGCATTCTGCCCAGAGTTTGGCCATAAGTCTCAACATCTGGTTTGATAGTCTGCAAGGACAGAGCCTTTCAGAGGCCCTGTGTGGGAGGCTCCTAACTTGTTTCCTGTTTTCTTCTTGGACACCTGATCTTTGACAAAGATGCCAAAACCATACAATGAAAAAAAGATAGCATCTTCAACAACTGGTGCTGGTCCAACTGGATACCTACATGTAGAAAAATGCAAATAGATCGATACTTATCACCCTGCACAAAACTAAAGTCCAAGTGGATCAAAGACCTCAACATAAAACCAGATACACTAAATCGGTTAGAAGAAAAAGTGGGGAAGAGCCTAGAACTCATTGGTACAGGAGACAACTTCCTGAACAGAATACCACAGCACAGGCTCTAAGAGCAACAATCAATAAATAGGACCTCATGAAACTGAAAAGCTTCTGTAAAGCAAAGGACACTGTCATCAAAACAAAACAAATACCTACAGATTGGGAAAGAATCTTCACCAACCCTCTATCTGATAGAAGGCTAATATCCAGTATATATAAAGAACTCAAGAAATTTAAAAGCAGCAAATCAAGTAATCCATTAAAAATGGATTAAAAAATGGGAACAGAGCTAAACAGAGAAATCTCGATAGAAGAATATCAAATGGCAGAGAAACACTTAAAGAAATGCTCAACATCATTAGCCATCAGGGAAATGCAAATTAAAACGACCCTGAGATTTCACCTTATACCCATCAGAATGGCCAAGATGAAAAACTCAAGAGACAACACATGCTGGAGAGGTTGTGGAGAAAGGGGAACCCTCCTCCACTGCTGGTGGGAATGTAAACTTGTACAACCACTCTGGAAATCCATCTGGTGCTTTCTCAGACAACTAGGAATAATGCTTCCTCAAGATCCAGCCATACCACTCCTAGGCATATAGCCAAAAGAGGCTCAAGTACACAATAAGGACATTTGCTCAACTATGTTTGTAGCAGCTTTATTTGTAATATCCAGAAGCTGGAAACAACCCAGATGCCCCTCAACTGAAGAATAGATACAGAAATTGTGGTACAGCTACACAATGGAATATTACTCAGCAATGAAAAACAAGTAAATCATGAAATTTGCAGGTAAATGGTGGGAACTGGAAAGGATCATCCTGAATGAGCTATCCCAGAAGCAGAAAGACACACATGGTATATACTCACTCATATACACATATATATAGGATAAACCTACTACAATCTGTACACCTAAAGAAACTAATCTAGAGGGAGGACTCTGGCTAAAATGTTCAATCCCCATCATGAATGGCAAAGAGGATGGACATCAGAAGAAGAAAATGGGTTCTTAACAAGCACCCAATCTGCCTTGACCTTGGGCTTGCAAGCCACCAAAATTTCTTGAAATGAAATCTTGTTCATAGACTGTCAAGACCATGGTTTTTGTTTTTGTAGTCCAAATTAACTAAAATGAAGTCCAGGATAAAACTGCAGAGGCTGCCAAGAGAAGAACAAGGGACTGAAAGAGACTTGGAGAATTTGATATGTTATATTTTAAAGTATGAATCTATTAGCATCATAACGGAAAAATACACATAGCTGCTGGACATCTGTTTACTTTTTTATTTCTATCATATCATTAGCAACAGTATAGCATCTTGGGTAACAATGTGGACGCTGGAGTCAAGCTACCCAGTTGTATCATAAACAAGTTGTATTTTCTCACCTGAAAACTTGTAATAAAAACAGTTCCTATGTCAAGTATCAGAGTCTGGGGAAGGAATAATAGACACCATGTCTCAAAGGCAACAAGAAGAAACCCTTGAAGCAGCCCAAGAAGCAGGCCGAGAAGATGAACAACAAATATCAGGCATATGAGCAGAAACAACAAAAGAAAAAATAACTGGAGGAACTAACAGTGGCCACTTTCTTCTCCTCTCCATACACTGAGGTTCCTATCCTCAACACTGTGGAATCTGTTGCACGTAATAAACTTTTCTAGAAAAAGAAGTATCTCCTATGTCTTAGAATTGCCATGAGAAGTGATGTCCTGATGCCTTGGCAGGGTTTAGCATATAACAAGTTCTGCACACATATGTTATTGCCATTACTCCATAGCCTGCTTTTATCATGGCTGCATGGGGAGGATGAGAAGCTCAGATCACAGCACCCTTATACCATTCTATATCCAGACAATGCCTCACCATGGAGAACAATAGATTGCTGATTGCACACAAATATCTTCTTGAAGGATAAATTATTAAAATCACAAGGTTTTTACAACTGAGCTGTCTCTCTTGAAAAAGAAAAAAAAGCACCACAGTTGACCAGGTCAATGACTGACATGTATTATACAAACATGTGGCATAGGTTATGAGTCTCCGCATCTGCTTTAATACCCTGCTAGGTAGAGTCTCTCAGAGGCCCTCTGTGGCAGGCTCCTGTCCTGTTCCTTATTTTCACCTTCTTCCGATGTCCATTCCATTTGCCTTTCCGAGTGAGGATTGAGCATCTTACCCATGGTCCTCCTCCTTGCTTAGCTTCTTTAGGTGTTCAGATTTTAGTATGATTATCCTATATTATATGTCTATTACCCACTGTCTAGTATCAAACCGTCACTTTGAATACCAAATGAAGGCCACTTGGAATATGTAACCTGGGTCGGAAGAACCTCAGCAGCATAGTGACGACAGTGAGCGGGTGACAGCCACCTATGGAGGACCACAGAAGACATTTATATCTCCTGAGTCCTCCCAGAAATGCTAGGGATTGTAGTCTCAGTTTGGAACTTACCTTTCTAGTCAATGGCTCACAAATGTCTTTACAGAAAATTCTTCATCCTAAAAACCGAGAGTTAGGAAATTTTTCCACTGTAATATTTCATAGCTTCCTCCATCCATTAGGTTTAACAAGTAATCATATAATCAAATGGAGAGCAGATAACATGCTGACAAGAATAACTATTTTCTATCAAGATGGTATCATTTCCACATCTCCCAGGACA
The DNA here is from genome assembly GCF_907164565.1 of Psammomys obesus. Taxonomy (NCBI): domain Eukaryota; kingdom Metazoa; phylum Chordata; class Mammalia; order Rodentia; family Muridae; genus Psammomys; species Psammomys obesus. The sequence goes on along the minus strand of NW_026596117.1, from coordinate 972,929 downwards.
TTCCCCAGAATCAAAAGCCTTGCTGAGCAATTAGGCTTTGCCCCAAGAAGACTCTGATTTGGGTCACATTAAGACAAATTCAAAGCCATTCAATAAACACAGCTGAAAGTCAGCTCCTTCTCATTCCCCAATCAATTCTATTTCTCAGATGCTGTCTAGAGTAGTATTTCATAAACTCTGGAATAAGACCACATAATGATGTCAGAATAAAAACTATATTAATAAAGCACCAACAGTAGACATTTGAAATGTTTTCATTTAAGGGCGTGCTCATTATCAGCATCCCAGTGAGAATTTAAAGATCACGACTAAATTCTCTTCAAATTGAAGGCAAGTAGGTTAAAGTCAACAGCAAAAAGTTTTCCCTAGTGAACTTACCACTTTATTTAACACTTAAAATTTATACTATAAATCAATACCCAAATCTAAAACAGTTGCTCATGGTATGATGGTTAACACTGATTGTCAGCTTCAGCGGATCTAGACTCACCTAGAATACAAGCCTGCTATAGTCGTGTGTGTGAAAGTGTTTCTACACTGGGTTAGTCAATATGGGAAGACTCTCCCTTATAGGCTATAGTTTGGGATGTATATACATGAGAAAACAAGCTGAGCACACACAGTCCTCACTCAGTTTCCTGTACATGTCTGCAATCTGACCAGCCACCTCAAGTTCCTACCACAGGACTTCCACACTGTAATGTAATACACCTTCAGACTGTAAGCTAAGGTAAGTCCTTTCTTCCTTAGTTGTGTCTGATGTGTCCAGCCTTTTATCACAGCCATAAGAAACTGATATACATGGTTTATTTTTAAAAGGTAAAGCAGAATAAATGCAGTCCTGACCAACAATAACCCCTCAGAGTCCTTCGAGACTGTTTTCCTATGTGCTTTGTAAACTACCACTTGAACTAAACCTCTCCAAGAGTCTTGTTCCATTTCTGCCCTACGGTCTCATCTAAACCCAAAGATTCCATCTTTCCTCTTCTAATGGACCATCTACCTTATACAGATACCCCAGTCCTCTTGGCCACCTTCTGATATGGGATGTTATTGGTCTCTTGGGCATCCTTTGTCTTGCTCCTCAGAAAAAGATCTATGTCGTGTTCCTCAAAGTATGAGGCTGTGATCCGAATCTGATGCTCAAGTATTTACTTTTACATGGAGTTTTAAATCCCCTGGGTTGTTTGGAATTTATTAGTCACTTAATGTAAAAGTAATTTATATTCTCCTGTTATAATTATCTCAAAGGCTAACTGCTAAATAAGCTCACCCTGTCTAGCCCTTTCTAAACTCCGCCTGGCTAGTTCAACTCAGCTGTTCTGTATCAAAACTTTGCTCTAAGCTGATTGACTCAAACTGGCTTCTCTCAGCTCCTCCTGAATTGCTCTGCTTCTGAACTTCATGAACTGGACTGCACCAAACTATACAAACTTAACTGGATTCAACTGCACTCAACTGAACTGCACCACACTGCACTGAACTGTACTGTACTCCCTAATTCTACTGTACTGTTGCCACAAACTCCTTTGCATCCTCTCTGCGCTGTCCTTAAGTAGCATCTCTTTCCTGTCTGTTCTCATGAGAGTTGAGCATATCCTATCTCTGACACATCCTGTCAAATTGTTTTATTTGTCACTTTGTCTTCCCCTCAATTAGATGTCATGGTTTGTAATTAAAGGCGTGTACTAAGTTTTAGCCAGAGAGATTAAAGGTGAATGGTGTCTGTACTCCAGCCAGAGGGATTAAAAGTGTGTACCAAAAGAATGTCTGCATTTCAGCCAGATCACACAGACCTAGATCTTTGGATGTAAGCTCTAGCCAGAGTAGCCATGCTGCTGGGTTAAAATTTCTCTCTACCTGCAAATTCACATGACTTATGGTCTGTGTACATCTATGCCCTTATTTCTCAACTTTTCATAAGGGAGCTCATCAGGCCATGTAAAGGTCTGCCCTAAATATATTAACATTAACCATATCTATTAATGTCCTATCTCCAAGTTCAGTCGTCTGCGATACTAGGGGTTAAGATTTTCACATGTGAGTTTAAGGTATGCAAATTAGCAAATTAAAAGAGGTGATTACAACATAATGAAAGAAATCGATCTGTTAAAGCCTTATGTGCAGACTCCCTCATATATATTCCCAGCATGTAAGGTATCTCCTTCCTTATATTAGGCACTTAATTAATACCTGCTAAGCAAAGAAAACAAAATAGGCTGAGAGACCTTTCACTCCTTGATGACTGACCGACCTCAAGTCATACTTTCAGAAAATGTGTGGCATTCTTCTCTGCATGAAAAGGTCAGCATGGAGACCCACTATGCTTCCTTGCACATTTCTCCACCATGTTCAGTAAAGAGCTCGCACAGCTCCCCCAGCAAACACTCTTTAAATCCCTGAATCAGATGATGGACCTCCCCCACGTCTTAGTAAACTCTTGCCTAGTATCTTTATTCTGTTGAGGATGGGGTTTAAATAGTAATTGTTTAGGGGTCTCCTCAAAAAGAAGTTTTATACAGTAATGAAAATAAGAAGAAGTTGGGAGGATGTCCTCAAATTTACAATGTAGTCAAAGATGATCTTGAACTTCTGATTATCCTGCCTCCACCATTCAAATGCTAAGATTTCAGGCCTACGCCACCAGGTGCCACCACCCTGGATGCTGGGGATAGAACCCAGATCTTCATGTAGGCACAAGCCTAGCCTCCAGAAGCTGTTCTAGATCTTGAAATACATTTAACTGGCTTAACTGAAAATCTTGTAAAAGGAAACAGCCTTTACAAAGACTCCCCTACTGGATTGTCTAGCCTTAATAGAAAAGGAGGTGTCTATTCTTACTTCAATTTGACATGCCATGGCTGGTTTACATCCATCGATGCCAGCACTTTTCTTAAGAGAAACAGGGTGGGGGCAACTGGGAGGAGTAGAGGGAAAGGAAACTGAACTTGGGTTGTAAAATAAATAAAATTTTTTAAAGACTTTCCACACATTCTTAAAGCCTTTTCCACCCCATTTTTTTTCCATTACTTCTGCTCCCCACATTACTACTGTCCCTCTACAACAGAGATCAAATCCATCAAATATCTTTTCTTCTTCTTGCTTCTTTGTAGCTCTTGTTTCTTTCTCCTTTCTGCATGCGCTTACCAAGATGGTGAGTTGTCTCTGTCACTGATCAGTGGCTAATTTCCTTTCTTTCAGAACTAAAGAAACTCTTAATTGCTGCCTGCCATAGCACTGGCATAATCGTAACACTCTCACATCACAATGAACAGGAGGCCTATTAATAAACATGCAGCACTGTGAAAAATTTCACTGATCTCTCTCCAGGTCATTAAATCTATACATGTTTGATGGGCAATAAGAGAGAAATTTGGAATGATAATGGCAGCTGTAGGAGGCTGTGGCTCTCCTACCCTGCTTTAACCATCAAAAATGACAGGAAATGATCCATGTATTTTTTTAAATATGTATATATTCTATTCATTATTACTAATTTCAGATGCCTATACATATTTCACGGGTAACTGGTTCATAAATAAAAAGGCTCAGATTTCAGCATTAAATTCTCTCCAGTAGGAACATGTTATTCAATTTAATTATACAAGGAGATGCAGGGTTGTGCTGCAACTAGAAAAGTTTTTGTGTGAGAGTGACTTGTGGATCAGGTGCTAAGCATAATGTATGTCTGTTTGCCACCTTTTTTGTGCATGTGGATGTTATCCTGTTTTGGGAAGAGGTCAAGCATAAACATAACCAGGCTCTAATTCAACAGACAGATCATCAAACCCATAAAGATAAAATTGTCTTGCAAGGTCATTCTTTTATTCACAGCCTAAGATAGGAGTACAATTACATTAGGTGCTTTATTCCTATGTCTCACCTTGCCGGTAAATAATTTAAATACAAACCATATATCATAAAAAAATGGGATGCTTTAAGTACCTAATGTTAAAAATTAGCAAATTCTATCATAAGTAACATTGAACTAATGCAAACAAAAATACTGCAGTAAGCGTTGGCTAAGAGTGTCCCGGACTTTGTAAAAGGGAGAAGGTTTCTCTTTTCATCAAGCACTAGATTTTTGAGTGAAATTCTTATTTTGAAAAATACATATTAGCAGCTGGGCAGTGGTGGAGCACACCTTTAATCTCAGAAGGCAGAGGAAGACTATCTCTGAGTTTGAGGCCAGCCTGGTCTACAGAGAGTTCCAGAACAGCCAGAGCTACACAGAGAAATCCTGTTGTTGATTTGTTTTTGTTTTGTTTGTTTGTTTTTAAATGTTTTGATACCCTACTGGGTAGAGTCTTTCAGAGACCCTCTGTGGTAGGCTCCTGTCCTGTTCCCTGTTTTCCCCCCTCTTCTGATGTCCATCCTATTTGCCTTTCTGAATGAAGATTGAGCATCTTACCCCAGGGTCCTCCTTCTTGCTTAACTTCCTTAGGTGTACAGATTTTAGTATGTTTATCCTATATTATATGTCTAATATCCATTTATAAGTGAGTATAGACCATGTGTGTATTTCTGCTTCTGGGATTCCTCACTCAGGATGATCTTTTCTAGTTTCCACCATTTGCTTGCAAATTTCATGATTTGCTTGTTTTTAATTGCTGAGTAGTATTCTATTGTGTAAATGTACCACTGAGGGGAAAACAGACTTACCAGTCCACAGAGGAAGACAATGAAGCCAGTTCTGATGAGACTTGATAGACTAGGGTCAGATGGAAGGGGATGAGGACCTCCCCTATCATTGAACTAGGGAAGGAGCATAGGAGAAGAAGGAGGGAGGGTGAGATTGGGAGGGCATAGGGGAGGAGTTTACAGCTGGGATAAAAAGTGAATAAACTATAATTAATAAAAATAAAATAAAATTTTTTTAAAAAATGACAAAAACACAAAAAAGAAGAAAAAACAACAAAAAAATGTTTAAAGCAAGCATGGTAGCTCGCACCTTTAATCCCAGCACTATGGAGGGAGAGCAGGCAGATCTCTGAGTTCAGTGCTAGCCTGGTCTACGAAGCAAGTTCCAGGATAGCCAGGAGTCTGTTACACAGAGAAACCCTTTCTCAAAAACCCAAACCATAGAAAGAAAAAAACAAACAAAGAAATATTAAAATTTTTAAAATTAACAAGTCAAAGGAATGTACTTAATATGTTTGAGATGACATGGGAGACTTCCTAAATAAATGAAGACTAAGAAAATGAAATTTCTGCTTGTTTTTTAAATTTTCTCTTTAAGATTATAATATACCCCCCTGAGGGTGGAGCAGCCTTGCTGTACCACAGAGGAGGACATTACAGCCAGTCCTGAGGATACCTGATAAGCTAGGGTCAGATGGAAGGGGAGGAGGACCTTCTCTATCAGTGGACTTGGAAAGGGGCAGGGAGGAGATGAGGGAGGGAGGGTAGGAACTGGGTGTGGGGGGGAATGAGGAAAGGGGCTATGGCTGGGATACAAAGTAAATAACCTGTGATTCATATAAAAAAAATAAAAAATATTTTTTAAAAATTATAATATAATTACATTTATCAGTTCCCTCTCCTCCCTCCAACCCCTCCCATATGCTTCTTTCCATTGTCCTTCAAGTTCATGGCCTTTTTTTTCACTAGTCATTACTGAAATCATATGCATATATGTATGTATATACATGGGATATATATACATATATATTTAGGTATACATATATACATATAGATTTATGGACATATGTACCCAGAGAAAGGGTGATTCACAAAGAGATGACTTTGAACCTGGTTTACATGGCTTTTTCAGTGAATAATGCTAAGTGTTTACAGATATGACAAGACAGAAGAAAAGGACTTTTAGACTGAAGGCAGCAACTTGGGAAAAGGAAAAACAAACGGGAAATAAAGTTTAGTTAGTAAAGCTATTTTATAAAAGCCCTCTGCTATCATGCCTGAACCCATGAGGGTCTAAGGCTGTCTTCAACAGTTGGGCTAGGCTTTGTTCTTCTTTTATGTGATGTAGACTGCCAAATACCTTTTGGTTTTGTTAATGTGTCTTTTAAGCAAATAAAGGGACAGAGAACTTTCAAGCTTCTGCTTCTCAATTGTCTTTGATTTGATGATCCTTCATATTTTGAAGAGGTGTGTTTTGATCTCTCTCAACAGAACAGTTTTCATAACATGTAAAACCTATGAACAGGTGGCAGAGAGAGGTAGGCAAGTCCCACAGGGGAAGAAGAGCAATTTGAAAAGGAAAGTGCTAGCACTCTGGAAGGTGTCTAACTGAACCCCAGCTGCTAAGAAAAACAAAAGATGCATCACTGTCTTCCTGCACGGTGCTTTCTAAGGAAACTTGGAGGGACCCATAAGGAAATTGCCTCTGCAGATACGGCTAAAATGTTGATCTCTAAAGATTAGCAATAAAATCGATGTGGCAACTTCTGACCTCTCTTGATCTGACGGGAGAAGAATACAAAACAGCTATTAACTCCAAAGTCGGCTCTGAAATCAAAGTATACAGCTGACTCCTGCCTCTGTTGGTTTACAGCCACGGGATCTCAGAAAAAATGGCTTCTCCGCACCACGCTTTATTCAAGCCGGTCAGTATGTGTTAGTGTTTATATATTGGTGCCTGGCATCATCAAAATAGTTAATTACTATTAAAAAATAGTTATTTGTTCATTTGTTTCTTCACATTTTGCCTTCGTTGGTATCTTTTTCATAGTCACTACATGGTTGTAAGTCAGGAAACACAGACTCATAATTAATTCTGGAAATTAACAAATAATCGGTAACGCTTCACAAACTTAAAAAATACCATCAACAGTATTAACCTAATTATATTCTATGTAGGTTTTTTCATATATATAAAATATGCTGAGATTTTTCATGGACTTCTGAATTCCTACAAAAACTAAGAAGGGGAAGAGGAAGGGTGGGTCTTGCAGGAGAAAGAAGGTGGCTGACCACTCATGGAAAGGACCTAAACCCCCTGCTCAGATGTAGCCACTAGGCAGCTCAGTCTCCATGTTGGTTCCCTAGTAAGGGAAAGAGGGGCTGTCTCTGACAGGGACTCTGTTGCCTGCTCTTTGATGACTTCCCCTGGTGGGGAGGAGGATGGGGGGGTCTCGCCAGGTCACAGAAGAGGATGCAGGCAGTCAAAATGAGACTTGAGAGGCTGGAGTCAGATGGTAAGAGGCTTCCCCTTTCTAAGGACTATGGGAGGGGAGAGGGGGAAATGTAGGAAGAGGAGGTAGAACCATGTATTGAAACAGAAATGTAGTTTTGAAAGTTGTTTGGAACATACAGGAAGTTTGTGCAAGATGACTCACTTTCACAGAGCTTTTATTAATTTACCTGCGTCCATGACTTCATCAAGATCGCTGGGCTCAGACTTGCTGTCTCCTAAATGAACCCATCTCACAACAATGGGATTCTGAAAACTGTATAAGCAAACCCAATGAGAATTCAAGAATTCACATTGAAAATACAAATGTTAACCTCCTTTTCTTGGAAGACTAACTAGAAATCTCCAGAGAATTAGAACAAGGAGGCAATGGTACGTGAGTGTGTGTCTCTGCATGTGTCTGAGTGTCTGTGTGTTAGTGTGTCTGCTTGTGTGTGTATATATGAGTGAATGTGTGTGTTTTGTGTCATTGTGTGGGTCTGATTGTGTGTGAGTGTATGTTTGAGTCTGTGTATACATTTACCAGAGCTAACTTGTTATAAAACTTGCATACATACAGACCTATCTTTCTCCCTCTCCCTTTCTTCCAAGAGCTGAGGACTTCATATATGCTACTCAAGCATTTCACTGCTGAGTTATGCCCCTAACCTTTGACATACTCATTTGTACGAGACTACACTAAAACATTTGCATCATTTGGTTTACAGAATGTTACTGTCTCTGCTATGATTTATAGCATATGTTGATTTTATTAGTTTAACCAAAACATATCTTAAGTTCTTCCAGAGAATGAAAGAAATAAATGCTGTACTTGTGTGTTGTCAAATATATGTAATGTACACATAGTGAGCACACAAATATATTTAGTAATGACATATTTACATATATGTATGTATAAGAAAAACTTGCTCGTTTTTCATTGTTTTGGAAAACTTTTTTGCTGTATTTGGCATTAGTATTCTCTTCAAAAGTAAAAACATTACAGAAATCAGAAATTTTCTGTTAAAATATAATAATACAAAGAAAAAGAACTATGATGTTGGGAGACATGGGAGGGGTTTGAGGGAGAGTAGCTGAGGGGGGCTGAGGGGAGGATAAGGAGGGGAAGTACTGTAATTCTATTTCAATTAAGTAATTTTAAACAAACTTGTTTTAAATTTTCTGTTAATAATTACAAAAAAACCCCAGAAATTTGCTTATTATTCCTTACCTATTGAAATGCTTATTGAAATCTTGTGCTCAATCATTAATTGGTTGTCTTTTTACCATGTTGTTTAAAACTATTTTTTATGTATTTTTGGATACCAGTTCCATATTAAATCTAAGAAGAGAACTATTAAGGAAGACAAAGAGACACCATGGGAGGGAGAACAAGAATGGGGAACTAAGAACTAGTGTGTTTAGGCACGCACACGTGCATGCGTGCGTGTGAAAATACCACTAGGAAGCTTATTATTGCAGGTCTGAAAAACACAACAGCATGGCCCTTTCAGCACTTCATTCCCTATCCCACTTTGTATCATTATTGTGACCAGTTTTCTCTGTACATCTATCAGCCCTAACAAGAGTTAATGCTGTAGTTCTTATACTCTTACATGCTTCCAAAAGGCTAAGATGGTACGAGGAAAAACAATAAAGCTTTGCATTCAAAATAGTGCCCTTTCTGTCCTCTGAACTCATTCCTATGGCTAAGGTGCCATCTAGTGCTGCTCAGCGGTTTCTTCTCACCCTCTTTTGCACTACCACTGTCTAATTTAGTTTATTCCTGTATATAATGTGAGAATATGCATGGTTGGTGTAGCAGTGTTTTAAGTCAATGGAGAAAAAAAAAGAACAGAGGTGAAAAAGACAATTATAAGATCTTCAATAATCAGCTAACTTTTGTGTCTTTGAACTTGGCATTTTGACTATGTGTCTGAGTATGAGTCATCATTCATTTATTTTATTTGATATTTTCTGAATATTTTAGATTTCATACGGATTTTTTAATTAAATTTGGAGTTTTATTGTCTTACTTTTCTCTCCATTTCTATTTCTCTTGCCTTGTAGCATCCTCACGATGGATATTTTAGTCTCTAAGGTTCTATACATTTGTTCTTCCTTTTTTCTCCTGTTTAGATTGTATCATCTTTGTTGACTTCTTTTCAAATTTGAATACACTTTTTTCCTGTAAGTTCAAACCTACTGCTAAACTCTTACTGTGAATTTTTATTACAATTATTACACTTTCAAAATCCAGAAATTCCACATTTTTATCATGTTTTCCTTCTTTCTAGTTCCTTAAACTTGATGAACATTGTCATCATATCCTTTTCTAGTTCTTCATTTTCTAACAAATTCATAATAGTTGTTTTGACATCTTTTCTATTCTCATCAAATTAGATCTCTTCAAAAGCAGTTTCTGTTACTTGCTTGTTCTCTTCTGTATGGTTCATATTACTTTATTTACATGTCTCATAATATTTTATTCAAAACAATAAATTTTATTTAGTTTTTGTTATTGGGTTTTTGTTTATTTGTTTGTTTATTTTATCTTGTCTGTCCAGGCTAACCTGGAAGTCACAATGGAACCCAGGTTAGCCTTAAACTCATGGAAATCTTCCTGACTCAGTCTCCCATGTGCTGGTGTTACAGGCCTGAGAAACTACAGTCAGTTAAATGGTAAATATTAGATATCATAGCAGTGAGTCTAATAACAGATTCCGCAGGGGTTGTTTGCTTCGATGTTTACCTGTGAGGGCTGACCTGATTCTGTGAAGTGAGTTTCTCCTACACTATACAATCCATGGTGTCATTGGTATGTTTTTATTTTTTATTTCCCTGCCAACTACAACAATAAAAGTTCTGATTCAATCTCCTCTATGGGTTGGACTTTTACCCTTCAGCATATCTATATGAATAGCTTACTGGCTGCTACAGCAGGTCATGGAGTTTGCTATTTGCTTCCCCATGCTTAGACTAGTCATTTTGAGACTTTTTATTTGGTAGGTTCTGAGAAGCTACAGTCTTGGGCATATAGGATTCATCAAGATTTTCCAGAGAAACACAACTAATAGGATAAATATTACTAGAGAAGTTAAAGAAATAAATCCATACAACTTTGTGAGCAACCAACTGCAGAGTCTTCAGAGTAGAACAGCAGGCTGAAACCCAGGAAAGAGCTGATGTTGTCTCTTGATTCTGAAGGCAGTGTAGAGACAGAATTCCCTCCTAGTCGTGAATCTTTGGATTTTTCTGTTACAGCTTTTAACTAATTGGGTAGCAACAATAAAAAGAGATAATCTGTTTCACTCGATTTTTCCTGATTTTTCATCTAACTACGTTCATAGCAACACTTAGATGGGTATTTGAGAAATATCTGTGTTCTCTAGCCAACCTAAGTTGGCATAGAAGCAATCATCGTAGGCATACAGATAACTTTCTTATTGTCAGAGTGGCATCATTTCTAATTAGTTCTTTGGTAGTCTCATACAACAGTTTTTTCTCATGTTTATCACCCAGTCTTTCAAGATCCGTTTTTTTTTTCTTTACCCACCCAACATTCTGTCCTTCTTTTAAAAAAAAAATCCTTTAATACCAATAAAATCCTTAATATCAATCCTTTGATGCTCAAATATTCTTGGATATGTGTTCTTCCACTGGTAAGTGGTCAATGTATCAAGGGCTACACATTTTTTTAATTTTTATTTTTTTTTATTAATCACAGATTATTTACTTTGTAATACAGCTCTCTCTCTCATTCACTCCCAATCCCACCCTCCCTCCCTCATCTCCTCCCTGCCCCTTTCCAAGTCCACTGATGCTCCTCCCCTTCCATCTGACCCTAGCTTATCAGGTATGTTCAGGACTGGCTGCAATGTCCTCCTCTGTGGCCTAGCTAGGCTGCTCCTCCCATGTGGGGGGGGGAGGTCAAAGAACCAGCCATTGAGTCCATGTCAGATATAGTCCTTGTTCCCCTTACTAAGGAACACACTTGGATATTGAGCTACCATGGGCTACCTCCGAGCAGGGGTTCTAATTGTATCCATACATGGTCCTTGGTTGGAGAAACAGTCTCATAGAAGACCCCTGTGCCCTAATCTACTTGGTCCTTGTGGAGCTCCTGTCCTCTCCAGGTCATACTAACTCTCCCTTCTTTCATATGATTCCCTGCACTCTGCCCAAGGTTTGGCTATGAGTCTCAGCATCTGCTTTGATACACTGCTTGGTAGAGTCTTTCAGAGGCCCTCTGTGGTAGGCTCCTCTCCTGTTATTTGTTTTCTCCTACTTCCAATGTCCATCCCATTTGTCTATGTGAGGATTGATCATCTTACTCCGGATCCTCTTTCTTGTTTATCTTCTTTAGGTGTACATATTTTAGTATGTTTATCCTATCTTATATGTCTAGTACCCACTTATAAGTGAGTATGTATCATGTGTATCCCACCATTTGCCTGAAAATTTCATGATTTCCTTGTTTTTAATTGCTGAGTAGTATTCCATTGTAAAAGTACCACAATTTCTGTATCCATTCCTCCATTGATGGGCATCTGGATTGTTTCCAGGTTCTGGGTATTATGATTAAAGCTGCTACAAACTTGGTTTTGTATGGTTGAGCAAATGTCCCTGTTGTGTACTTGAGCATCTTTTGGATATATGCCTAGGAGTGGTATGGATGTCTACATGCAGAAAAATGAAAATAGATCCATATTTATCACCCTGCACAAAACTAAAGTCCAAGTGGATCAAAGACCTCAACATAAAACCAGATACACTAAATTGGTTAGAAGAAAAAGTGGGGAAGACCCTAGAACTCATTGGCACAGGAGACAACTTCCTGAACAGAACACCAACAGCACAGGCTCTAAGAGCAACAATCAATAAATGGGATCTCATGAAACTGAAAAGCTTCTGTAAAGCAAAGGACACTGTCGTCAGAACAAAACAACAGTCTACTGACTGGGAAAGGATCTTCACCAACCCCATATCTGACAGAGGGCTGATATCCAGAATATATAAAGAACTAAAGAAGTTAAAAAGCAATAAATCAAGCAATCCAATTAAAAAATGGGGGTATGGAGCTAAACAAAGACTTCTCTGTAGAAGAATATAGAATGGTAGAGAAACACTTAAAGAAATGTTCAATGTTCTTAGCCATCAGAGAGATGCAAATCAGGCTGAGATTTTACACCCATCAGAATGGCTAAGATCAAAAACTCAAGTGACAATACATGCTGGAGAGAATGTGGAGAAAGGGGAACCCTCCTCCATTGCTGGTAGGAATGTAAACTTGTATAACCACTTTGGAAATGAATCTGGTACTTTTTCAGACAATTAGGAATACTGCTTCCTCAAGATCCAAGGCTACACTTTTAAGAGAAAACTACATCTCCTTTTTCCAAAAGCTAACAAGTGAAGTAACTTCATTGTTAGGGGTGAGATTCTGTGTTCAACTCTCCTCTTCATGCTGGGATTTGATCTGGTTTGTGTTTGTAAGTTTGTGTGTGTTATTGCAACTGCTGTGAATTCATATGTATAGCTGCCCTGGTGTGTCCAGAAGACAATATTTCCTTGTGTCCTCTACTACCTCTGGCTCTTACACTCTTTCTAGCCCCTCTTTAGTTCACTGTTTACACTTTTTCCAGATAAGCAGTACACTGAAACAAAGACCACTACACAGACTTCATGCTGCTAGTATGGGTCACATAGCATTCACGACCACAGTCAATATGGAAAAGCAAAGCTAAAAAAAAAAAAAAAAAAAAAAATCAATCTGTTCAATAGTGAAATTTCAACAATGAAAATCATGCCAAAGAATAGATGGGTGTTTCTTATTTTGAAGATAATACAGGGGCCGTAGTAAATAGATAGATAGATAGATAGATAGATAGATAGATAGATAGATAGATAAATAAATAGAAGTGAGAAGAAAGGTTCTGCTATGACAGATCCAGTTGCAAAGTTGTGTGCACACTTGAGATGTGGGATTGTATCAGATGCACGCAGCACTGTGTGATTCTCCAGTGTACTTGTAAACTAAAACACCAATTTAAAATATTTCCTTAAAAATGCTTTACTAAGCCTGTATGTCAGTGAAGCTTCTGTTCTGTGCTGATAGGTTTGTAGTTCTGGGAAAGTATTCACAAATCTGCATCATATCTTACGCTGAATGCTCCTGAGTCGGAGCAGCAAGCCATGCACACAGCCTTCTCTATGCCCAGACTTCACAAGTCTCAGGAAGGCTTTACTTAGTTGCTCCTTCATCTGATTTTTCTTATGAACGTCTAAGCTGCTGTTTTACTTATAATATGAAAGTATTGATCTCCTTCTAATTGTTCTCCACCACAGGTAGACATATCGTTCACTCCCTGTCCTGAAGAAAATTACTCCTGTCATGCAGAGCTGTGGAGCAATTCGTCCTCATGGCTGGCCTGCCTTTCTTTCTTTTTGCCATTTATTTATTTATTTATTTATTTATTTACTTACTTACTTACTTACTTACTTATTATTATTAATTTCAATTTATTCACTTTGTATCCTGGCTGTAGCCCCCTCCCTCATCTCCCCCCCAGTCTCACCCTCACTCCCTCTCCCCCCTCCCCGTACTCGTCCCCTAGTTCACTGATAGGGGAGGTCCTTCTCCCCTCTGACTCTAGCCTATCAGGTCTCATCAGGACTATCTGAATCCACTTTCTCTGTGGCCTATTTAGGCAGCCTCACCAGGAAAAGGTGATTAAAGAGCAGGCAAGTGATTTCATACCCCTGCTTCCCTTACTAGGGAACCCCCATGGAGATTGAGTTGCCATCTCAGTAGGGCGTCCAGGTCCTCTCCATTCATGGTCCTTGGCTGATTCATCAGTCTTTGCAGATCCCCCTGGGCCCAAATTTTTTGGCTCTGTTGGTCTCAATGTGGAGCTCCTCTCTCCTCATTCCATAAGATTCCTTGTACTCTGCCCAACATTGGCTGAGTCTGAGCATCTGCTTCAATACCCTCCTGGGTAGTCTTTCACAGGTCCTGCATGGTAGGCTGCTGCCCTGTGAACTGTCTTTTCCAGCTTTTCATGTCTATCCTATTTGCCCTTTTGAATGAGGATTAAGCCTCTTCCCTAGGGTCCTCCTTGTTGTTTAGCTTCTTTAAGACTATAGATTTTAGTATGAGGGAGAACTGCCTCTGACATGTCACCCCAGCCAGGGTTGATGCAGCTGATCTAGTTGGCTAGGCAGGTGTCCCCTTCCTCCCTCACTGCTCCCTGTGCGTCCCTCCCCAAGATGCAAGTCAAAGAGGACAACCTTCCCGGAATAGAGGAGGACAGGTCAAGGGTATACAAGTAGCTAAGCTCCCCTGCTAGAACCTCAAAACAAGCTCAAGGTCCATGGCCTGCCTTTCTGCCAAGAAGGATCCTTGTGGCTACTGCTGAAAACTCAGGGAAGAACTAGGCTAGGGTAACATATGAAAAGAAAATATTGACCTCCTTCTTCAACCTTGGGTAGCACATCTCCTGGCTTGGTCTGAACTAAATGGAGAAATGGATAACTGAAAACATATGACAGGGAGAGCCGTGTTCGAGGTTCTAACAAGTCCATCAGCCCTTCAACATATATACATGCATACACATTTACAGCCCTACAACACAAATACACATTTCCCTTGTGCAGAATAAACATTGCAAAGGTGGGCCAGTACTGAGATGTTGCTGTGTCCTGCCCAAGGAGTGGCCTTGCATGTTAGGGGCTCTTAGTAGCACAAGGTCACCAAGAGGGAAAGGGAAGACCAAAGGGAGAAAGCATACATAGGCTTATTGAGTAAATATGCCCTCACCCATTTTCTATGTCTCCCTTCCCAAGCACTCCCCTTTCCACACACTACACTGATAGAGCAACAGACTCTGTTCAGAAAAGGGCATAGAAAAGAGGCACCATGCAAGCCTTCCCAATTCATGTCTCGCTCACCAACTGCCAGGCCCCAGTAAGAGAGGGAAACAAATCATGAATTAGAAAATGAATATCTAAACTGTCACGGACTAGAATTTGTTCATTCTCATTGTAGTTAGAAAGTTATGAAATCTTCCTGAAAATTCACCAAAGAAGAGGAAAGAGTTAATTGAGAAATAAAGATGCTCAACTAGCCAGATGTGATGGTGCATGCCTTTAATCCCAACACTCAGGGAGACCTTGGCAGGGGGATAGCTAAGAGTTTGAGGCCAGCCAGGTCTACGAAGTGAGTTCAGGACAAAGACAGCCAAAGCTACACAGAGAAACCCTGTCTCAAAAAAAAAAAAAAAAAAGATGTTCAACTAAGATGTAGTTCCATCCAATCATAAACTGAAAATCTGCTAAGTGAATATTGCACTGAGCAGCATACTTGGTGGCTAACAGGGTATCAGCTCTTACACTCAGTTCTGTGGCTGACTGTGTGGTACCAAGAGAGATATTATAGACCACACATTCCTAGACTAGGAAGAGGTTGAAACTCAAAATCTAAAGTGGGTTTTCTAATTCATAATGGCATTAAGCTAACCTATTATATTCCAAGGATGGTCTGTAATACAGAAAGGCAATAGATTGAAAAGAAATTATTTTATGCTCTTCCCTACTAATTTTAACTGATGAGGAAAAAAAAGTACAACAGTTACATAAAATTATCAATGTGTGTATTAATGTGTGTATTTTCAAAACACCCTTGTGCCACTGGGCTCTGAGTTCTGAGAAATCAGAAGTCATATTCCCAGGAACATTCCGCCTCCGAAACACCATGAACAAAATGAATTCTTACCAAATAAATGAATGAATATATGCAGAAGTCTGTATTCTTCAATTTTCACCTTAAAGTCCTTAATTACTCAGAATAAGCAACAAAATTGTGCTTTAGTATATTTGCATATATAAAATACCATAAATACCAGATCATGCATTTAAGCAACTAGACTCTAGGAAAACAACTGGGAAAAAGAGAGAGAGAGATGGTGGGAGAGAAGAAGGGAAAGATGAAGGGAGGAAGGAAGGGGGAAGGAAGAGAAAATGAGAGAATGCTCTGAGGAGAGGATGGCTTTCTTCTGAAGGTGTTATTTTAAGTTCAAACTTGATAGTTCTTGGAAGGGAAAGATTATTGAGAGACAGTATAGGTCACTGAGGTGGAAGGACAGGCACTGTTAAATGGACATTGCTTGTACTAGAGAAAAGAAGAGGTGAATGGGAGGAAGGGGAGTTATTTTTTCCTGTTCTTTCTCTTCTCCTACAATGAATTTTTAGGTAATATTTCATCCTAGAGTGATCAAAGTCTCTGAAATTTCAAGAACAGGACAACAGAAAGAAAAAGGAGGAGGAGAAGAAGGAACAGCTAAGCATGTTACCAGGGAATTAATAATAAATCTGTACAGATTGATATTCCCCTGAGATAAAAGCAAAGAAAAATATTAAAAACTCAATGCTTCCGGAAAATGAAAAACTAATGGAGTGTATATCACACAAGGAGAAGGGAGGGTCTGTACTTGCTCTCATTCCCAGGACTGGGGCCTGCAACATCAGTGATGAGCAAGGTAGTATCTTATCACATGTGCTTATCATACGGGCTCTTGCAGACTCCTCTGATGAAGACCTAAGAACGTGAAGCTAAGGAGCTCAGGTTGGAGTGCCAGGTGCACTGCTCAGAAGCTTCATGTGCTCAGACAAGAGCTTACTATCCCAAGCCTCAATCTTTGTGATGGAAACCAGAGACAACACCTCCATAGTAGACAGAGAATTTAACAGAAGAATGCACAAATCGGCTGACAGGAAAGACTTAGCACGCTTTTGATTCTTTTCCTATAATATAGTTGATTTTTCTAAGTAATTTTATTTTTGTCAAAAAAAAACCACCTTTTTTTCATGTAAATGATCAGTCCTTCACATCCTAACTCATGCTTCTCTATTTTAGTGACAATCACAGAACCTCGGGAAATTTTTCATTTACAAAATAAAATTTTTTTGTTTATTCAATTTATGTGTATGAGTGCTTTGCCTGCGTGTGTATATTTGCATCACATGTGTGCCTGGTGTCCACGAAGATCAGAAGAGGATATCTGATCTCCTATAACTAAATTTATGGACAGCTCTGCTGTACCATGTGGGTGCCGGTCATAAACCTGAGTCCTCTACAAAAGTAACAATTGCACACAGCTGCTGATCCACCTCTCCAGTGCTCAGAAATGTTTTTTTTTCTTTTTCTTCTTTCTTCTTCTTTTTTCCAGACAAGGTTTTTCTATGTATCCTTAGCTGTCCTGGAGATCACTTTGTAGACCAGGCTGGATTCAAACTCACAGAGACCTGCTGGAATTAAAGGCATGTGCCAGCGTCACCACCAGGCTCAGAAAAAAAAAAAAAAAAATCTTTATTTAGTTCTGTAAATCTTTCTAGAGAATCGAACTCATGCTGCTGTGGCTTCCTTCTCCTTCCACCAACTGCTCCATCCCCATTATCATCAATCATCTGTAGATCAGCAATAGACATTTTCCCCACAATTGTACTGCATTAACACAAAATCTAATACTTTGAAAATCACCAGTACAAATATGGCATATAAGTGTATTAGTGTAAAATAATTCATCTTTATATTCTCAATATGCTAGTATCAAACCAAGTAAGTGGTTAATTATTCATATATCCACAGTTGGGTGTGGATTAGTGGAGATTTGACCTCTGCCCAGTTATTGAGACACATATCTTCTTGGTGCATGTTTCTACTTCAAATTCTTCTTCTAGATCTTCTGTATCCAATGGCATTGAAGACAAGAACAAGTCAACAAAGAAGCTCTTCATAAAGGTATTATATGATGAAAATGCATCTATCTCTATCCCTTATATTCCACTGACTAGAACATGGAGATACTAGCCAACCAACATATAGAAAAGGTAAAAAGTTATATAAAATTGTTTCTATAATTGTATATAATGGAAAATCCATGTCATCAGTCTCTAGCCAGACTCTCACCAAATAAGTCATTTATGTCTGTTGGGTGACTAATTTGTAGCATTATAAACTGGGAAGAGAAATTATGTTCATCAACAGAAGCCAAAGTTTGGGATCCGGATTCTATGTGGCATGGAGAGACGGAAAGAAAGTGAATGAGTGGCACAGAGGAAAATACAGTAAGATTTAGATTCAGACCAAACTAAGATTAGGGTCTAAAAATTATGGGAAAAAATTACTACTCCAAGGAAAGTGGACAATATCATAGTTCAATGTGTCTGTATATCAACTACTCACCAAGAGAAGGAAATGTAAGTTTTTTTTCTGCTTCAAGTCCAAGTTATTCTGGAAACTGAAGGTAGGGCGTGTGGGATAAATATGCCTCAGTGCGCAGAAGTAGAAATTCAAAGACAAGGAATGTCTTTCACTGAGATAAACATTCAGAGCCCTAACACGGTCTAGTGAAGGTTGTTCTTGGTTGTCCACAATCTCTCTTTGTGAGATGTGACTAAGGAAATAGGGTTTCTTCTGTCCATGTTCTTGGGCCTCAGCATTCCTTGTCCCCTATTACACACAAGTAATGTCTTTAATGAAAGTGGCTCCCATTGGTTCATGTATTTAAGTTAAATAGTCCACAGTTGGTGGAAGTATTTGGGAAGGATTAAGAGATGTGTCCTCGTTGGAGGAAGTATGTCAATGAGAGTTGATTCTGAGTTTCAAAAGACTCTTGCAATTCCCAGTGCTTCTCTCTCTCTCTCTCTCTCTCTCTCTCTCTCTCTCTCTCTCCCTTACTTCTTTCCTTCCTCCCTTCCTCCCTACCCCAAGGTTGTGGATAAAGATGTGAGAGATGTGAGTTGCCACCTGTTCCTTTGCTCCACCATTATGGACTCTCTCTTTTCAGATGCTTTCTTTTATAATTTGCCTTTCTTGTGATGTTTTATCATAGCAATAGAAAGGGAATTAAGACAACATGAAGGCAACAACAGGAATATTCTAGAAGGTCATACTTAACTGGAAGGACAAGTATGAGATCCCTGCATGTAAAGAGCAGATAGAAACTTCTATGTGATGGCCTGATAGTGTGTACCTACTTCCTCCATATTGAAAAGTTCACTTCTGGAGGGAAGGGGAAGCATAAAATTCAGAAAACTATGCAATCTTACAAGGCTCAGGAAACTCATCCAACTTCCAAAACTCAGGAAGCTCCAAAAATGACAGGACACACAAGGTCCACCCATTGGTGAGCCCACACAGTTAGGTAATCAGCAAACAATTTCTGAGAGAAACAAACAAACAAACAAACAAACAAAACTAACTCTGGTGAAGCTGCATGCAAGTTCACTGGAACTCCAATGATGCAGCATTCCTGCATCATGCTGGCCTTTCTGGCCATACAGCGACCCAGAGTCATCCATTTGCCATTGCTTCCTGTACCCTCAGTAAGATCATTGGTTCACCTAGCTAGACATGGATAGAATTCTTTCTTTAGTCTGTAATCATTGCCTTGTCTGGATGAGTAGAGGTATGCTCACATCTCCCCAGGAAAAAATCAAACACTTTTCTTGATGACCAGCACTTTTGCTGGGACAAGGCCAAGGTACAGCAATGCAATCACCCTGGCCAATGATAGGTCCACTGTCACTTCACACATGCAAGAATCTGTCTTCAGCACATTTTCCTCCTACAGGCAATTAGTGCTTCTTTGTGGACTTAATTGTAAATTCATTTTGATTAATTGGCCTCAGAGCTGACTTAGCATTATTGAGACATTAGAGAGAATCTGGATTCATTTAGTGTTCAGACTCCTATATCTTCTGAGACTCCTCTGTCAGCAACAAAACTTCAAGTTCTAAACTGTCTTGTGTTAGAAGATGTTTTGTATGTCTAATTAACTATTTGTCACTTTGAGGTAAGTACTAAGATAAAATCTCACCAACTTGTTTTAAGAGATGAATGTGTGACTTTTTATAGTTCCATGGATCACCAAGTTCAAGAATAAATTCTATATTTGGGAATAATGACAAAAATGTCTAGTGCATTAATTTGTACTGTGACATGTGATATAACCTTCCAAATGGTTTCTCAATATCTTAAATCCCTCTACTTCCTCATGTTTTCTTAATCTCTACTTCCAGAATCCAATAGAAAACTATAGCTGGTAATATGCAGAGCCAAGTAAGTGTCCATCCAAGAGATTGAAGACATAGATTCTATCTATCCCTCTTACTAAGTACTGATTAGGACTCTTAGTCATCCAACAAAATGAGTTTAGGTAAATTAGGGATGTTATCAGCACATACAACTGAAAAGTCCAGAAACTGGCTTTCAGACACAACTAAATCAAGATCAAACTACATGTTACCAGGACTTTGTCTCTACTTCCTATCCTTGGCTTTCCTTTTACTTTTTTATTGGCTTTATCCTTCAGTGTATTTAAGGTAGCTATCAAAGAGAATTAATGACAGT